>NC_134359.1:23119689-23247189 GCF_048569485.1 Anomaloglossus baeobatrachus
CATTCCTGACATTTCTTCCTCCTGAATCTTCCCCATCACCTGTGAGTCATATTATTGAGAAGTGGAAGGAACCGCAGCAACTCAGCCACAAAGTGCAGACCACGTAATGTTACAGAGCGGGGGCCGAGTGCCGAGGAGCAGAGGGCAGAAATGTCACCACCGCTCTGCTGACCCCATAAATGCAGAGTCCAGACCTTGTCCTGTAACAAACACAGCACAATGCCGAGCCATACACCACCAAGCACAATGCCGAGCTGTACATCACCAAGCACAATGCCGAGCCATACATCACCAAGCACAATGCTGAGCCATACATCACCAAGCACAATGCTGAGCCGTACATCACCAAGCACAATGCCGAGCCGTACATCACCAAGCACAATGCCGAGCCATACATCACCAAGCACAATGCCGAGCCATACATCACCAAGCACAATGCTGAGCCATACATCACCAAGCACAATGCTGAGCCATACATCACCAAGCACAATGCCGAGCCATACATCACCAAGCACAATGCCGAGCCGTACAGCACCAAGCACAATGCCGAGCCATACATCACCAAGCACAATGCTGAGCCATACATCACCAAGCACAATGCTGAGCCATACATCACCAAGCACAATGCTGAGCCGTACATCACCAAGCACAATTCCGAGCCGTACATCACCAAGCACAATGCCAAGCCGTACATCACCAAGCACAATGCTGAGCCGTACATCACCAAGCACAATGCAGAACCGTACATCACCAAGCACAATGCAGAGCCGTACATCACCAAGCACAATGCAGAGCCGTACATCACCAAGCACAATGCAGAACCGTACATCACCAAGCACAATGCTGAGCCGTACATCACCAAGCACAATGCCAAGCCGTACATCACCAAGCACAATGCAGAGCCGTACATCACCAAGCACAATGCCAAGCAGCTGCAACTGCACATCACCAAGCAGAATCCAGAGCCACACATCACCAAGCATGCTGCCAATCTTCGGATGCAGTGTTATAAAGCCGCTACCATTAGACTCTGGAGGAGATGTGTTCTGTGTAGTGACGGATCGCATTTCTCTATCTGTGTCTGCTGGAGGAGTTTGGTGAATGGAGAACATTACCCCGACAGCATTGTGTTTGCACAGATGGTGGAGGAGGATAATGCTGTGAATTTGTTATCAGGGGTCAGCCTTGGCCCTTTACTTCCAGTAAATCGGAGCATCAGTGGGAACAGTTTGTGAAAGACCCATTTCTGTTCCCCATGACTGTGCCCAGTGCAGAGGGTCAATACATACATGGAGGGGGTGTTTGGTGGGAAGAACTTGAGGACATTGGCAATTTTTATGTTCTCTGAATAATAGAACATGCAAAGCAAAGGAGCAAAAATGGCCGGCTGCCATAAATATCCCTATAATTAATCCTAATCTACAGACCACCTGTCTTCAGTAACCGCTTATCAGCCAGTGCCGTCTCCAGAAATAGGCTTCGCTGTGAGGCTGCACGAACAGAACAGTGTCCGTATTAATAGCATTGGACGTGGGTTGCGGGTCTGATATTGGGGCTGTCGGCATCAAAGCTTCATATAAAATGTCAGTCTAAACAAATCGAGGAAAGATGGGACCAAAATAGCTTCATTACCCCGGACAAACAAACAAGGGAGACAACAATCTAATAGGAGAGGAGAGGTCACATCCTGGATCAGCCATCGCTGCCCGACAGGGCGGAAAGTAAAAGTTTCACTAATTAGTGACCTGAGTGATATAAACCTGCATGGACTGACGAGCGCAGACAATTAGACAGACGTGATTACAACATGGATTAACTGCATCCATTACACCGGGGCGAATCGAGGCAATTCATTATGGTCCAGTGCAGAATACAGCACAGCAGCCAGGAGCTGGGGAAACAAAGAAGCGCGCAGCATCTGCAGCAACTGATTTTTAAAGGGCCACATTTACTAAATTTGGCACAATTTTGTGTGTGATAAATGTCACAAAGTTGAGGATCCCAAAATCTCGAGAACAGAGGAAGACAATGGAGATCTGGCCGTGAGTCTCTACTCTCCAATTCCAAAAATTAACTCTCTATAACCAGGCAGCGCTGAACCGGGCCTCGCTCCGAGACAGTCCGGCATCTATTAGACAGTCAAGATATAACTGTCCCAGACGGGGTGACAGCAATAAAGAGAACCTGACTAGCCCGAGAGGCGGGTCGCTGTCAGCTCTGCTCCGCCCACTTATCTAGACGGACAGGTCTGTGCACACCCATGGGGAGAGCCCTGTCAGTCTGGATGTGTGGGTGGGGGGGGGCACCCATTGTTTCATACACTAGTAATGGGGGAGCTGGTCTCAAGGGCTTCCCTTAAAATGTCTTCCATGATTCGAGGACAGGTGGATGTATCACACGACCGGTACTAGAAGAATCCAAAATGATCAAGTTGGTCCATATTGTGAAACTGAGATAGTGTTTTTCATAAAATTTACATGCAGTGTGCCCCCATACACAGAAAAAGTGAACAAGGATGCGATCTATCACAGCCACTTCCAAAAGGAGAAATATCTCCAAAAATATTTTGCCTGTCCCTCCGCAGCAGAAGATCACACCCAGAGACAGAGGTCAATGGCTTCTCTTCGACAAAGTTTGGGGAAAGTCCTTCTTGCTCTCAGCATCCACTAGTAGCTCGTTCCCCATGTAGAGAACAGTAGTCCGGCTCACTTCCCAAAGGGGGAAGAGTCGAGGGCGAAAGGGGGAAGAGTCGAGGGCGAAAGGGGGAAGAGTCGAGGGCGAAAGGGGGAAGAGTCGAGGGCGAAAGGGGGAAGAGTCGAGGGCGAAAGGGGGAAGAGTCGAGGGCGAAAGGGGGAAGAGTCGAGGGCGAAAGGGGGAAGAGTCGAGGGCGAAAGGGGGAAGAGTCGAGGGCGAAAGGGGGAAGAGTCGAGGGCGAAAGGGGGAAGAGTCGAGGGCGAAAGGGGGAAGAGTCGAGGGCGAAAGGGGGAAGAGTCGAGGGCGAAAGGGGGAAGAGTCGAGGGCGAAAGGGGGAAGAGTCGAGGGCCCAAAGGGGGGGGAAGAGTCGAGGGCCCAAAGGGGGGGAAGAGTCGAGGGCCCAAAGGGGGGGAAGAGTCGAGGGCCCAAAGGGGGGGAAGAGTCGAGGGCCCAAAGGGGGGGGAAGAGTCGAGGGCCCAAAGGGGGGGGAAGAGTCGAGGGCCCAAAGGGGGGGAAGAGTCGAGGGCCCAAAGGGGGGGAAGAGTCGAGGGCCCAAAGGGGGGAAGAGTCGAGGGCCCAAAGGGGGGAAGAGTCGAGGGCCCAAAGGGGGGAAGAGTCGAGGGCCCAAAGGGGGGAAGAGTCGAGGGCCCAAAGGGGGGAAGAGTCGAGGGCCCAAAGGGGGGGAAGAGTCGAGGGCCCAAAGGGAGGGAAGAGTCGAGGGCCCAAAGGGAGGGAAGAGTCGAGGGCCCAAAGGGAGGGAAGAGTCGAGGGCCCAAAGGGGGGAAGAGTCGAGGGCCCAAAGGGGGGGAAGAGTCGAGGGCCCAAAGGGGGGAAGAGTCGAGGGCCCAAAGGGGGGGAAGAGTCGAGGGCCCAAAGGGGGGGAAGAGTCGAGGGCCCAAAGGGGGGGAAGAGTCGAGGGCCCAAAGGGGGGAAGAGTCGAGGGCCCAAAGGGGGGAAGAGTCGAGGGCCCAAAGGGGGGAAGAGTCGAGGGCCCAAAGGGGGGAAGAGTCGAGGGCCCAAAGGGGGGGAAGAGTCGAGGGCCCAAAGGGGAAGAGTCGAGGGCCCAAAGGGGGACCAGTCGAGGGCCCAAAGGGGGACCAGTCGAGGGTGAAAGGGGACCAGTCGAGGGTGAAAGGGGACCAGTCGAGGGTGAAAGGGGACCAGTCGAGGGTGAAAGGGGACCAGTCGAGGGTGAAAGGGGAACAGTCGAGGGTGAAAGGGGGAGAGTCAAGGGTGAAAGGGGGAGGAGTTGGGGGTGCAGACTTTGACAGCACAATCCTCTACCCCCTAAAGCATTTAGATGGGAACCATGCGACAAACACATGTGGAAAGTGGACAGAGAATGATAAATACAGTGAATAAGAAGGTGTATATACTGACCGGCCCATCAGCCATGAACGTTACTGTTTATTTATTAATTCGGCTTTTTCTTGCTGTTGTTCACGGCCGATGTTCCCTTTGGTTTTGGGCTGTTGTGTGACACCTACACATGCCCGTTGCAGAGCTGCGATCGCCATTTTGCCTGGAGAAAGTTTATTATGGTCAGGAGGATCTCAGCCGCTGGTCTGCCCGAACAGTCACGTGACACTTCCACCTTTGGCGCTCTCACTTACGTTCCGCCCCATATCTGGGGGCGATTGTTGTACGTATACCCTCTTTCACTGTAAACTGCCATGGAATAAATGGCGCTATAAGAATAAATAATAATAATAATAATAATATCTCCTGCATGCGCTGACTTTCTGCTGCGTGGAGCGGTCCTGTGCCTGGAGATGGGATATTCTGATTGCGATTTTTGTTTATTTGTGTGATACAATTATGTTACTCTCCAACTGGTCTAAGGCTACGTGCCCACGATCAGTGTTTGCAGCGCTTTGGATGCAGCGCGTTTCATCTGTGCCCAAAACGTTGCATTGTACAGCAAAAGCACAGTGGATGGGATTTATAGAAACCCCATGCCCACTGTGTGTGTGTCCCTCAGCAAAAATTGACCTGCGGTGCGGCTTCGTGAGCAACAGCATGTCAATTCTTTGCTGCGGAGTTGCAAGCATCCTCCATAGGGAGAACAGAGAAAGACCGCAGCGCTCCAAAACCCTGATCGTGAGCACGAGTAGCTGCGGTCTCCTGCGGAGGACACTCGCGGCCCTGCAGGTCACAACTCACTGTGTCCAGGATGCAGCGGGTCCTGATCGTGGGCACATACCCTAATGGGAAATACTCTGCGACGTCATTCACCAAAAACTCCTGATGAAGCGGTGTGTGAAACGTGTTGGGATTTGATGGTTAAATGGCGTCCACATATTGCAGTATTTGCCTGCTGCAATATTCCCAGTTTTGGTGCTTTTGCGTTAATTAAGGGGAAACTGCAGCCTTTTTTCTTCTCTGTATATAGTGTTTGTAAACTTTGGGTTTTGGGCATTTTTGTCCCCCTGATATATTTTGACTTTAATGCAATGCCCCCTATCACTTTGTAACTTTGTGCCTTTGTATAATGAGTCCCATGAGGTTCTCTCATGTCAGATTTTAGTGAATCATGTACACAAATTAGGCTTAGTATATTTTCTTATGATTAGTCCCATTCATCAATGTGCTAATGAGCAATCACTCCAGTGAAGTCCCGAAACCGGTAAGCCCCAGCGTCACCGGTAAGCCCCAGCGTCACCGGTAAGCCCCAGCGTCACCGGTAAGCCCCAGCGTCACCGGTAAGCCCCAGCGTCACCGGTAAGCCCCAGCGTCACCGGTAAGCCCCAGCGTCACCGGTAAGCCCCAGCGTCACCGGTAAGCCCCAGCGTCGCCACTCCTGGGAAACCTCTGCACTTTGGATTCTCAAACTATTCGGCCCATGACTTGGATCCCGGGGTCAGGGTCACCTACAGGACCTCTGACCTTAGTCCACGAGGCCCAGATCAGAAAACTGTTGACCGATGTAATCCAATGGGATTTTTTTGGCCAATATTTTTTTTCCTTAAACCTTGACTATTTTGGCTCTCCTGCAATCTAAGCACAAGGATCCTAATCTCCAGCAGGAGCCATCACTTTGATCATCCAATTAAGCAGTCGCCATCTCTCCGCAGGGCACCCCAAGCCTAACAGGGTCCCTAATGTAATTCCTGGAGCAACGGCACGGAGCACATCAATCATATGGAGAATTTAGGGAACCTGTGACCACTACATTTACATATTATTCATTTGCAGATCCCCCAGCAGGACACCGCCGGCCTCATCCCCATGATTGCAGGAAATTAACACTCGTCAAGCTAATTGGTATGACTGGAGATACGGCCCTCTATCAAATGATCAAAGCCGCCTCAGTAATCTGCGTGCGGTCCCTATGAAGGAGGCATTCTGTAATACTGCTAGGAGCAGAGGTACCTGGGGGGGCACACGTAAAGGTAGCCCCCCGCTGCGGGCTGACAGGGCACGTCAGTCAATGGAGGGATGAATGCCTGTCTGCTGGGTGTTCCAGCCTCTTCTCCGAGCCCTCGGGGGGACACTCGGCTTTCACTGGCCTCTTTGTCATTACAGCGTCAGGAGAATCATTAGTCGAAGAATTAATGAGCGCCTTGAAGATGGTGACAATATACAGGACAATCGCTCATCCTGCTGGATTCATTAGGGTCTGTATGGCTGCTGAAATAAGCATTTTACAGATGTTCATGGGGGAAGAATAGAGGCCGATGTAAGCATGAGGGGCCGAGGCAAGTGTGGGGGGGGCCAAGGCAGGCATGGAGGGGCTGAGGCAGGCGCAAAGGGGCTAAGGCAGGCATGCAGGGGCCGAGGCAAGAACGCAGGGGCCGAGGCATGCACCGAGGCAAGAAAGCAAGGGCCGAGGCAGGCACCGAGGCAAGAATGCAGGGGCCAAGGCATGCACCGAGGCAAGAACGCAAGGGCCGAGGCAGGCACCGAGGCAAGAACGCAGGGGCCAAGGCATGCACCGAGGCAAGAACGCAAGGGCCGAGGCAGGCACCGAGGCAAGAACGCAAGGGCCGAGGCAGGCACAAACAAAGGGGCCGAGGCAGGCACAGACAAAGGGGCCGAGGCAAGCGCAAAGAAGCCCACGCAAGTGCAAAGGGGCCGAGACAGGCGCAAAAGACCCACGGAGGCGCAAAGGGGCTCCCGCAGGCGCAAAGGGGCTCCCGCAGGCGCAAAGGGGCTCACGCAGGCGCAAAGGGGCCCACGCAGGCGCAAAGGGGCCCACGCAGGCGCAAAGGGGCTCACGCAGGCGCAAAGGGGCTCACGCAGGCGCAAAGGGGCTCACGCAGGCGCAAAGGGGCTCACGCAGGCGCAAAGGTTCCAACGCAGGCGCAAAGGGGCCCACCCAGGCGCAAAGGGGCCCACCCAGGCGCAAAGGGGCCCACCCAGGCGCAAAGGGGCCCACCCAGGCGCAAAGGGGCCCACCCAGGCGCAAAGGGGCCCACCCAGGCGCAAAGGGGCCCACCCAGGCGCAAGGGGGCCAACGCAGGCACAATGGGGTCAGCGCAGGTGTAAAGGGGTTGACGCAGACACAAAGGGTTGACACAGGCAGAAGTTGGTACTGTGTCTTCTGGTGCTCACTTAATATTAGGTCATCTAAAGACTGCAGCCAATCGTCTCTGTCTGCAGCCAATCAGTTCCATCCAATCAGTGGCTGTTAATTATTATGTCACGTGAGACCTGTGACTGACGATTGGCTGCAGCCTACACAATTGTATCAGTGGGTACAGACTGGCTGCAGATGGATATGATTGGCTGCAGCACTCAAATTCCATAACTGCGTCAGTACCGGAAGGTGAGCATATGCTGTTGTTTTTTTGCTTTATAGGAGATATTTTTGTATTTAAGAAGGGGTTATCATTTACTGGACAACCCCTTGAAGTTCCATGGAAGCTGTATGGATCTGTGAGCTCCCCCTAGTGGTGGCAGTGTGTCACTATAATTTTATCATCATTATGTCATTCTGTAAAGTGAACGCTGACCCCTATAATGATTCATTATTACGGCTCGTTCTGTAATTTTTTGTCTTGAAGCCGCTGGTATGTTCTAATAATAAAGTGAATATCTCATTCTCCGAATATCGGGGGACGGTTCACTTTTCAGTACGTGCTGCCACAATTCTTCAATGGAGACAAGTGAATAATTCCCCCCTCGCTGTGTAATCCCCCCGCTGGACGTGAGGACGGACGGAGCGGATTGTTTTGGTGGATCAGTCACTCTCTCGCCTCCATTAAGGTAACATACATAGATCTTGAGGAGCGCCTGGAGACTAAACATCTATTACTGGCGCTTCCTCCTTCCCGGACTAAAAATATAAAGAAAAAACCTGAGGAAATGGAAGAAAACAGGACAATGCCAGTAACAACAATGTAAAGCCGCTTGTTTACAGGGGATGAATCACTAGACGTCACTCATCAAGACTACAAATCATTGGGAGGGGGCAGCGCCGATCCGAATGTGCCGAACCCTACTCAACAGTGAGACCCCCCAAAATCTAAGACAGCTATAAAGACCCCAATATACACCTGATTGGCGACTGAACTTTAAAAAGGAATTGTTCACTGATCACAAGTGTATGGGGGGCTCCCATCACTCACACTAGACATTTGTGTACAGAAAGATCGGGCATGTTGGATGCCAACATGTCTGATCCTTCTGTTCGTACAAGAGGTGTCTGCCAGCGGTTTACCCCATTGGAAAAGGGATAAAACATTGCATGCACGACTATGGAGGAGTCGAGAGGAACTGCGCAAACGAAAAAGTGTTTCCCTCCTAGCTAGCTTATACCTTAAAGGGGTTTTCCAGTAATTACTAAAATATGGCAGTGAGAAGAGGCGCTCCTAAAGGAAACGAAGAAGGTGACTGTAGACCCTGGAGTCTGCCCTCCAGTCGTATCCAAGAAGATGTCACGACCATCGGTCACCCGGTCACCGATTATTTGATGGGTCAGGTGACTGGTGGCTAGTGGGAACAGTCAGAGGGGGGCCAATAACTTGATACAAAATAATAAACAATGGAAAACCCCTTTAAGTCTTTGTCGTCTTCTTTAAGTTCCTGAAAATAATACATATCCTTATATGTTTCATGGTAACATCTAATTATGGAAAAGCTTGGAGACTACAAAGATGGCCGCCATTACCGCCCACCCACAGCTTTTCTAGACCCCTGAATGGTGAATCAAATGTGTTAAAGGGTTAATCCCCAGATCGTAATTTATTAATTGCTGGGGGTCTGACTACTGGGACCCCCGGAGATTCAGGCTCTGCAGTACTCGGTATGGGGTGAAGCACCGGAGCAAATACTCCACCTCCGCAAAAAAGAGCGGAGCGCTGCACTCTGCTTCATTCCAGATAGAGATCTGCCGATTCCGGATTGGGGGTCCAGCGATCAGACCCCCCAGCGGTCAGCAAGTTATTCCCATCCTCTGCATGGATGATGACTTACTATCCATCTGCGATACCCCTGCTTCTATCACCAAATCTCTGGCAGCCGGGCGACACCTCGTGCTGGGTCTGCAAGGCTGGCCGGACTTTGTGCTTGATCCTCCATAACTGAATGCGGATCATCGCTACTTGCTGTGCCGATGCACGTGCAGCCCGACGACTGGGGATAAAACCTGTACAAGGAAATATCTTTAAGACCCCGTGCGCACTGGAAAATCTGCTTTTCTTAAGAAAAATCTGCACTCTAGGGCAGAATTCCACACCCCTGGCAAAAACTGCACCAAAAACGCACCCAAATTTGCATGCGGTTTTGCCACGGATTTTGCTGCTTTTTTTTCCCGCGGGTTGGTCCCTGCGTTTTTTTACAATTTACCATTATCTATGGCAAAAACGCAGGTACCTTCGGAAAAGAAGTGGCATGCTACTTCTTTTTTTGTTGCAGAAATTCTGCAGCAAAACCTGTAGCAAAAAAAACGCAAGTGCGCGCACAGCATTTTGGATTTCCCATAGATTTTGCTGGGGAAAGGACTGCCGAAAGGTTATGAACAAAAAACGCACTTTTTCTGCAGCAAAAACCACGGCAAATCTGCGGCAAAAAAAACCGCAGTTGCGCACAGGGCCTTAGGCTGTAAAAAACAAGTGGAAAACGTTTCAGGAAACGTTTGGAGCATGTGCACTTGAAGTCTTCTGAACAATGTTTGAAGCAGAAACTTGAGTGGAAACTTCAAATCTCAAATCTTCTCAAAAACGGAGTTTCTGCTCGGTGGCTTTGTGTAAACTGAGGATTTGGAGCAGAAACTCTTCAAATCCCCAAAATAGCAAAACTCACTTAGAGGTTCTGCTCAGTTTCCTCTAAAAAAAAAAAAAAAAAACCCCAGCAAAAATCCACTGGAAACAGAGGCTTTTTGCTGAGATTTCGGACCAAAAACTGAGAAGTAACTCCAAGTTTTTGCAGAGTTTTGAGGTTTGGAGGAGAATTTGGAGAGTTTCTGTTCAATTTTTATTCTAAAAATTCCTAGAAAAACTGTGTGCACATACCAAGTCTGCTGCAAAATGGAAGCAGCAAAAGCACTGTGTCTGCATTACCCTCTTGGGGATGTTTTGGAAGAGTTTTTCAGTTTCCTGAAGCAGTCTTGGTAAAGTTTTTTTTGTTTTCCATTAGGGTATGTGCACACGCTGCAGAAATCTTCTGCACCAAAAAACACACCCAGAAGCAGAAAAAAAAATCTGCAGCATGTCAATTATAGGTCTGTTTTTTCCTGGGGTTTTTTTTTTTTTTTCTAAGCCCTTTCAGTCACTGAATTCACTAAAAAAAAAAAAAAGAAAAAAAAAGCACCAAAAAAGGCATGCGTTTTTGGTGCTTTTTTTTCTTTTTAGTGAATTCAATGATTAAAAGGGCTAAAAAAAAAAAAAAAAACACAGGAAAAAAACAGACCAAGGCCATGTGCGCACAGTGCGTTTTTGCGTGTTGTTCGAGTGCATTTTTGGCCTCAAAACTGCACGACTTTGCTTCCCCAGCAAAGTCTATAAGTTTTCATTTTTGCTGTCTGCACACTTTTTTTTAAGCTACGTTTTTGAGCTTAAAAAAAAAAAAAAATGGACATGTCAATTCTTTCCTGCGTTTTTCTGTGTTTTCCCCCCATGCAATGCATTGGAAAAACGCAGAAAAACGCAGAGATCAAAAATGCAGCCAAAAACGCACCAAATCGCGGTAAAAATGCATGCGTTTTTGCCGCTTTTTTTGCCACGGGTGCGTTTTTAGCGGCCAAAAACGCAGAGTTAAAAAAACGCAGCGTGTGCACATAGCCCTACAATTGCCATGCTGCAGATTTTTTTTTCTGCACCAAAAACTGCAAGGAAAAAAAAGAAGCGACGTGCGCACAGGACTTCAGAAATCTCATAGAATTTGCTGGGATAAGGATAGACATGCAGATTTAAGCAACAAACTCAATGATAAACTGCACCAAAAACTGCATCGTGTGCACAGGGCCTTAATCGTCTTTTGCAGCCTTCTGATTGGCCAGTGCCGAGTTTGGAGCATTTTCCATCAGGAGTCGTGTGCATTTAGAATAGGAATGAATAGGAGGTCTTTCAATTGTTTTTGAAACGATTTTTCTGGCTTTTTTTTTGTTGTTTTTTTTAGCAGACCGACTCCAAAAAACCCGTGTAACAGCAAATTTGAAGTCACAAGTTTTTTTTAAACTAAGAACAATTTTAGTGTTTTTGCTTTTACTGTATTTTTATGGGTTTTTTTTGTTTTCCAGAGGAAAAAACCCCTTCTATCTAATATAACTATAGAAGTTAAAAAATCCAGCACTATGCTGTCAATCTTTCACCCATAATTGCAGGTTACTAATTAGAAACATACGAGACCCCACGGACGGCTAATTAAGCGATGAACCTGAGGCCGGACTGCGGCCCCCCAGGACGGGGTCATTATAACCAAGTGATCAGTCCGCTGACGAGTGCTGGGCCTGTTACTGAGGACGCCCCGGGCAGCAGTATGGCCTCCAGAGCTGTCAATCAAATCCAATTCTAGAAATACGAAGCCTTCATTCATTAAGTGGCTGTAAATGAGGCGACTTCGCTTTGATCCTTGCGTGGACTTTCCCAGGGAAAGAAGCGGAGAACAGAGCGGAGAGAACCAATGAAAAAAAATGAGCCCCACCTGGGAACCCCCAATTTGCAGGAAAGACATATTATAAACCCCTTCAAATCTTCCAATGTCAATCATCCGATAATCCAGAATATTTTACAATCCGACGTCAATTCTGGACTAAAGGAATCCCTCCGTATTTTCTCTTCTCCGCCATAAGAGCAGCTTTCTACCCCCGAAATGCATCTTTTAGGAGATCCCCGCTCACATCCAGTTTATTATTGTGGTTTTCACATTAAAAATCAAGTTTGTCATTAATTGTATCCTCGTTAGTTCCTTTAAAATTGCAGAAACGGAAAAAAAAATTAAGATATTTTTAAGGGTAATTTATCTTTTAAGACTTGTGGCTGTATAGGACGTAAGCAGCCGGGAATTCCCGACCACAGCCCCTGCCCCGGGGACTCTACACGACGCAGTAAAGATTTGATGAACGGTTTCTTGTCAAAACGTGGTGTAAAGAAGAGAATATTTACAGTGATTGTACGTTATTATCAGAGTCATCGCTGCGTCAATCATAGAAGATAAAGAAAACCTGATGATATTTCACCCCCTGCGGCCACCACTAGGGGGAGCTCACTGCATACAGCTGGAAGTCAATGGTAAAACTGTATGCAGAGAGCTCCCCCTAGAGGAGAATCATTCTGCAGCAAGCAGCTCCCATCAACTATCTTAATTTTGCCGAATTTAACGTGAAAGTCAATAGTCCATTTTTCTAAAAAGGTGAAGCTTCCTCTGTTCTACCCAAAATCTACAAGACAATCAGGATTTGTAAAAACCCAGTTCATGCACGTCTCACCGTCACGCTGTGATACACGGAGTTTTCCATCTAAATGGGAACATTTTCCCAAAACTGTCTTCTTATATCAAGTCTTACATGAAATAAAAAAAAAAAATCTGGAGTATCTTTACCTAGAACGCATTATGCAATCCTTCAGTTACTCCTCCTGGCAATCAATAATCAAATTGGATACTGAGCCCTGGCGTTCTGCGGGCCAATAGGGTGAGTCTCCATGAAGTTTCTCGCTGGCAATAATCATTGGAGGGACAAACCCAATGAAGAGGAATGGGGTTATAGATTACCAGGAGGAATAACAGAGGGAACATAAGAGCAAAGTAAACTTCACAATGTTGGTAAGACACTTAAAAACTTCCTTAAAGTATAAATGTATTTTCAGAAAACTTTTGATTGGAGGGAGTCCATAGTAAATGCAGAGAGCGCAGACGAGACCGCCCTCCTCCGAGACGCCATAGACTTTCTATTGAGCCTGTCTGTAATCTTGGCAGAACTTACCCCTCCGAGTCAGCGATCTCGGCAGTCTCTAGGATAGGTCAAAACTTTTCTGAACTTTAAAAAGTTTTCCCTACACTAAAAGTTATCACTTATCCATTGGATAAAGTGCAGATCAGAGGGAAGGGGGTGGTTTGAGCGCTGGGGACCCCCATCGATCCTGTGAAGAGAATATTGACCGCACACGCTCCGTTCATTGTGTATGTGATTGGCGGAAAAAGCCGAGGGCTGAACTCCGCCATCTCCAGCAGTCCTATAGAGAATAAACAGAGTGACGTCAATTTGACTGAGCACTTCACTTGGCACAATAGGGGATCCCAGGTAGCACGCGGACCACCACCAATCTTTAGGATAAATGATAATTTTTAATGTTTGGAATATCCCTTTTAAAAGGGAACTTGTCACCAGATTTGGGGCCTATAAGCTGCGGCCACCACCAGTGGGCTCTTATATACAGCATTCTAACCTGCTGTATATAAGAGCCCAGGCCGCTGTGTACAACGTAACAAACACTTTATAATACTCACCTAAGGGGCGGGGCGGTGCAGACTGGTGAAATGGCAGTCTCTGTTCTCCGGGTGCCGGCGCCTCCTCTTTCGGCCATCTTTATCCTCTTTCTTCTGAAGCCTGGATGCATGACGCATCCTATGTCATTCACACAGGCTAACACTGGGGTCCTGCGCAAACGCACTTTGATCTGCCCTGAGCAGGGCAGATCAAAGTATTGTAGTGCGCCTGCACAGGACCTCAATGCCCACCTGTGTGCATGATGTAAGACGCGTCATGCACCATGGCTTCAGAAGAAGGAGGACAAAGATGGCCGAAAGAGGAGGCGCCGAACCCGGAGAACGGAGACACCCATCCAACCAGTCTGCACCGCACCGACCGTTTAGGTGAGTATTATAAAGTGATTTTTATGTAAGAGCACACTGGTGGTGGCCGCAGGTTAGTCACCAGATCTGGTGATAGGTTCCCTTTAAGGGGTACTTTGCACGCTACGACATCGCTAGCTGATGGTAGTGATGCTGAGCGCGATAGTCTCCGCCCCCGTCACACATGCGATATCTTGTGATAGCTGCCGTAGCGAACATTATTGCTACGTCAGCTTCACACGCACTTACCTGCCCTGCGACGTCGCTCTGGCCGGCGATCCGCCTCCTTCTTAAGGGGACTGGCCGTGCGGCGTCACAGCGACGTCACACGGCAGGCGGCCAATAGAAGCGGAGGGGCGGAGATGAGCGGGACGTAAACATCCCGCCCACCTCCGTCCTTCCGCATGGCCGGTGGAGGCAGGTAAGGAGATGTTCCTCGCTCCTGCGGCTTCATACACAGCGATGTGTGCTGTCCCAGGAACGAGGAACAACATTGTATCTCCTATTAGTGCGACATTATGGAAATGACCGACGCTACACAGATCACCGATTTACGACGCTTTTGCGATTGTTTATCGGCGCATCTAGGCTTTACACGTTGCGACGTCGTTACCGGCGCCGGATGTGCGTCACTTTCGATTTGACCACGACGATATCGCAGTAGCGATGTTGCAACGTGCAAAGTACCCCTAAGTCTTTTACCTTTTTTTTTTTCCAGAAACCATTGTCTTGTAAAAGGGAAAAGAAAAAAAAAAAAAGTTTCAGGAAAGTTTCAAAAAGTTTGCAAATCTGCATACGCACCCCCCTCCTGTGCGCCCTCCCTCCCTAAAACCCTGAAGACGCAGCCAGGTCTTTTGTGCTTGATTCTGGATAGACTGACGCTTCATCGGCTTCCAATGAATTTGGGGTCAGGACTCCATTGTGAGTGTAATGTATTCAGCGGGGTGACAATCTTAAATGAGTGCGCCCCCCAACTTCTTCTCCTTCTTAAAACAAATGGAGCATTGAAGTGAATGTGTGAAAACGGTCCCGGCCCGCACGGACGAGGGAGAGGGGGTTCTCACCATTGTCTGCGCTGACAACAGGATAGAATTGCTTACTTACTTGGCAGCAAACTTCACCATCTGCTTGCTCGCACGGTCCCCCACCGCCACCAGGGCCTGGACGTTGAACTGCTGCTGACGTAGGACCAGAAAACACTGCTTTCCTGAGGAGAGGAAACAGCATACAGGTGCATTGTGAGCGCGGCGGAGGCACGACACACACAAAGAGGAAAAGAATGGACCCGAAACATAAACAGCCATATCACAAAATGCCTAAAATAAGTCAATGCTGTAAACAGAAGCACTCCAGGGCAGGGAGTACCAACATCTGCAGCTTTAATGGTTTTCTTTTCACACTGTTGTTCTGTAATCAGGGGCCTCATAGAAGTTAAAGGGGACATCCACCTTTTTTTTATTAAATGCACATATTTGGAACTAATAAAATTATGTTTCTTGCAATTAGGTTTCATTGAAAGATTTGCACCATTTGGATTATACAGGCTCCTTGTTTGTCTGCACATCCAACTTTGATGTGGTCTATGGTCATAAAGAAAAAAAAAACAGATAGGACTGATTACATTTCCAACCAGACTGTAAGACTGAGCTCACTGACGAATTCTCAGTTAACTCATTCGGTAGGATTTGCAGATATTAGAATGGTTTATCAAAACAGAAGAAAAATAGGCACTTTTTGAGTGAAATGGGACATTTTAGTTAAGTATATAATAAAGTTAAACGTTTTTTTTCGCCTTATGGTTTTGTTAACTCATTCTGTAGCCGGCAATAGAAAGTGCAGCACAGAAGCTGTAGAAGGCAAATGGAACATGTTTTAATAAAACCCTCAAAGAAAGCAGACACCCTCAAGAGAAAGCAGACACCCTCAAGAGAAAGCAGACACCCTCAAGAGAAAGCAGACACCCTCAAGAGAAAGCAGACACCTCCAAAAGAAAGCAGACACCCTCAAGAGAAAGCAGACACCACCAAAAGAAAGCAGACACCCTCAAGAGAAAGCAGACACCACCAAAAGAAAGCAGACACCCTCAAGAGAAAGCAGACACCACCAAAAGAAAGCAGACACCCTCAAGAGAAAGCAGACACCCTCAAGAGAAAGCAGACACCCTCAAGAGAAAGCAGACACCCTCAAGAGAAAGCAGACACCCTCAAGAGAAAGCAGACACCCTCAAGAGAAAGCAGACACCCTCAAGAGAAAGCAGACACCCTCAAGAGAAAGCAGACACCCTCAAGAGAAAGCAGACACCACCAAAATAAAGCAGACACCCTCAAGAGAAAGCAGACACCTCCAAAAGAAAGCAGACACCACCAAAAGAAAGCAGACACCCTCAAGAGAAAGCAGACACCCTCAAGAGAAAGCAGACACCCTCAAGAGAAAGCAGACACCCTCAAGAGAAAGCAGACACCTCCAAAAGAAAGCAGACACCCTCAAGAGAAAGCAGACACCCTCAAGAGAAAGCAGACACCCTCAAGAGAAAGCAGACACCCTCAAGAGAAAGCAGACACCCTCAAGAGAAAGCAGACACCCTCAAGAGAAAGCAGACACCCTCAAGAGAAAGCAGACACCTCCAAAAGAAAGCAGACACCACCAAAAGAAAGCAGACACCCTCAAGAGAAAGCAGACACCCTCAAGAGAAAGCAGACACCTCCAAAAGAAAGCAGACACCCTCAAGAGAAAGCAGACACCCTCAAGAGAAAGCAGACACCCTCAAGAGAAAGCAGACACCACCAAAATAAAGCAGACACCCTCAAGAGAAAGCAGACACCTCCAAAAGAAAGCAGACACCACCAAAAGAAAGCAGACACCCTCAAGAGAAAGCAGACACCCTCAAGAGAAAGCAGACACCCTCAAGAGAAAGCAGACACCCTCAAGAGAAAGCAGACACCTCCAAAAGAAAGCAGACACCCTCAAGAGAAAGCAGACACCCTCAAGAGAAAGCAGACACCCTCAAGAGAAAGCAGACACCCTCAAGAGAAAGCAGACACCCTCAAGAGAAAGCAGACACCCTCAAGAGAAAGCAGACACCCTCAAGAGAAAGCAGACACCTCCAAAAGAAAGCAGACACCACCAAAAGAAAGCAGACACCCTCAAGAGAAAGCAGACACCCTCAAGAGAAAGCAGACACCTCCAAAAGAAAGCAGACACCCTCAAGAGAAAGCAGACACCCTCAAGAGAAAGCAGACACCCTCAAGAGAAAGCAGACACCTCCAAAAGAAAGCAGACACCCTCAAGAGAAAGCAGACACCTCCAAAAGAAAGCAGACACCACCAAAAGAAAGCAGACACCCTCAAGAGAAAGCAGACACCCCCAATAGAAAGCAGACACCCCCAATAGAAAGCAGACACCCCCAATAGAAAGAAGGACACCCCCCAATAGAAAGAAGGACACCCCCAATAGAAAGCTGACATCTTCCAACACAAAAGAAAACATTGCACTCACCAGACCCCCAACAATTACAGTTGTCAAGTGCAGATGGTGAATGGGCTCTCACAGATCTGCATCGCGATCCGGTCCCTCACCGTTCCAGCTGCATTGCACTGCAGTTCTCACAAACAGACTGGGTACCAGTATCACTCTGTGTGAGTGATACTACGTCCAGTCACCAGGGGGAGCCACCGCTGTAGAACGCAGGGGGACCTGACAGCGACGCAGATCTGTATGTGAGAGCCCATTCACTTCCCAACTCTAATTGTTTGGGGTCTGGTAAGTAAGATTCTTTTAGGGGGTGTCTGCTTTCTTTTGGGGATAAACTTAGCAGCACATAGGGAATACTATATTTAAGCAGGTAATGTAAACCTTTCTACCCACCACTACAGCACTGGTTCTGCACCATGAGAATTGCAGATCAGATAAGAAAATGTGCACCTGAGCCAGTAATAGCATGAACACAAAATGTTGATGTGCCAGAATGTGATGATTAGATTTAAATAAATTTAGATTTTTATTTGTTCAAGAATAAATGTGGAAGTTGGTCAGGGGAAAATATAAGACTTCCACCGAAAATAAGCCCCAATGCATCTTTTGGACTCAAAAAAAAATAATATAAGACCCGGTCTTATTTTCAGGGAAAAACACACACATACATATACATACATACATACATACATACATACATACATACATACATACATATATATATACTAGAAGGTGGCCCGATTCTACGCATCGGGTATTCTAGAATTTACGTATTGTGTAGTTAATGTATGATTTTTGTTATATATATAGATGTTGTTGTGTGTAGTTACCAAGTGTTTGTGTAGGGTACATGTTCTGGGTGTTGTCTGGGTGTGGCGGGGGGTTGAGAGCGGTGTTGTTTGTGTGTTGCATTGTGTGTGTTGCGTTGTTTGTGGAGCGCTGTGTGTGTGTGTTGCGCGGTTTGTGTGTGTGTGGGGTGTGTGTGTGTGTGTGTGTGTGTTTTGGGGGGAGGTATGTTTTGTGCAATGTGTGTGTTGTGCGGCATGTGGGTATATTTGTGTTTGCCGCGCTGTTTGTGTGTTGGGTGTCCTGTGTAGGGCGGTGTTTGTGGTTCCCAGTGTGTGTGTGGTGTTGTGCAGTGGGGGGAGGTGTGCACCCCCCATCGTGCTCCATCCCCCATGCTGCGCACCCCCCATCGTGCTCCATCCCCCATGCTGCGCACTCCCCATCGTGCTCCATCCCCCATGCTGCGCACTCCCCATCGTGCTCCATCCCCCATGCTGCGCACCCCCCATCGTGCTCCATCCCCCATGCTGCGCACCCCCCATCGTGCTCCATCCCCCATGCTGCGCACTCCCCATCGTGCTCCATCCCCCATGCTGCTGCACACTCCCCATCGTGCTCCATCCCCCATGCTGCGCACTCCCCATCGTGCTCCATCCCCCATGCTGCGCACTCCCCATCGTGCTACATCCCCCATGCTGCGCACCCCCCATCGTGCTCCATCCCCCATGCTGCACACTCCCCATCGTGCTCCATCCCCCATGCTGCGCACTCCCCATCGTGCTCCATCCCCCATACTGCGCACTCCCCATCGTGCTACATCCCCCATGCTGCGCACTCCCCATCGTGCTACATCCCCCATGCTGCGCACTCCCCATCGTGCTACATCCCCCATGCTGCGCACCCCCCATCGTGCTCCATCCCCCATGCTGCACACTCCCCATCGTGCTCCATCCCCCATGCTGCGCACTCCCCATCGTGCTCCATCCCCCATACTGCGCACCCCCCATCGTGCTACATCCCCCATGCTGCGCACCCATTCGTGCTCCATCCCCCATGCTGCGCACCCCCCATCGTGCTCCATCCCCCATGCTATAATAGTTCTCCTATTATACTCAGAGAGGAGTATAATAGGAGGACTGTAATAGGAGGAGTAGTCCTGGGGGGAGAGGAGTATAATGCCGGCTCCCTGCACATGTGTACCGGGAAGCCGGTGTACGCTGGTAACTATGATACACATCGGGTAACTAAGGGACCTTAGTTACCCGATGTGTATAATGGTTACCAGCGTTCACCGACTCCGTCACGATCCCAGCAGCGCAAGGTTATGTCTGGCGATGCCGTGCAAAGGGCCGGGCGAGCGGCCAATCCGTGCGGGGGGGCGGGGCCAGGCCAAGGCGAGCTACCAATCCGTGGGGGGGCGGGGCCAGGCCGAGGCAGCGGCCAATCAGACGCTTGTCACCGTAAGGACACAATTTTGGAGCAAGACAGACAGACAGACAGACAGACAGACAGACAGAATAAGGCAATTATATATATATATATATATATATATATATATATATATATATGCGCACACTAAGGCTAGTTTCACACTTGCGTTGAACGGTATCAGTTTTGTTTTTTTTACACTACCGTCGGCAGACTATTGTGAACGATCAGCTGATCGCTAACAGTAGCCGGCCGCCGGGTGATCAGCCGATCACTCACAGTAGCCGGCCGCCGGGTGATCAGCCGATCACTCACAGTAGCCGGGTGATCAGCCGATCACTCACAGTAGCCGGCCGCCGGGTGATCAGCCGATCACTCACAGTAGCTGGCCGCCGGGTGATCAGCCGATCACTCACAGTAGCCGGCCGCCGGGTGATCAGCCGATCACTCACAGTAGCCGGCCGCCGGGTGATCAGCCGATCACTCACAGTAGCCGGCCGCCGGGTAATCAGCCGATCACTCACAGTAGCCTGCCGCCGGGTGAGCAGCCGATCACTCACAGTAGCCGGCCGCCGGGTGATCAGCCGATCACTCACAGTAGCCGGCCGCTGGGTGATCAGCCGATCACTCACAGTAGCCGGCCGCCGGGTGATCAGCCGATCACTCACAGTAGCCGCCGCCGGGTGATCAGCCGATCACTCACAGTAGCCGGCCGCCGGGTGATCAGCTGATCGTTCGGTCGCCGACAATGTGTGCGGGGGGCGGAGTGCGAAGTGGGTGGAGCCGTGCTCGGCCATGGCTGAGGACGTCAGTGCCGCGGGACTGCATCGTTGGGGGACAGGTGAGTGAGTGTGAGAGTGCGCGATTGTGTGTGCGCGCGCGATTGTGTGTGTGTGTGTATATGTGTATACATATGGAGTGCGGGAGGGGGCAGAGGCGAGCGGGGGAGTGTCGGGCTCCCGGCACACGTAACCAGGGTTCCTTGGTTACCCAATGTGTACCCCTGGTTATGGGTGCCGGGAGCCAGAGAGCATGCGCAGTGAAATACAAAGGATTCCGCTGCTCAAAAAAACGTTACATGCTGCGTTCCTTCCACCCGACGCAGCATGAAAATAACGACGCTGCGTCGTCCGGCGGATGCAACGCTGACACTTGCGTTACTGTGCGTCATCCATACAAGTCTATGGAGAATAGCGCAGTGCGTTAACGGACTGCGCTATTCTCCATAGTGACGGAATGCGCTGAACGCAAGTGTGAAACTAGCCTAACCGATATCTATCTTTCTCTCGCGCTTTCTCTATATATGTGCATATATAGTACTCGTATATCTATACTGTATATATTTTGTATCAATGTCCCCCCTTTATTGGAAAATTGTGTATACAGAGAAGCAGTTACCCAATTCTTTAGGTACGGTGCGTTTCCCAGGAGGTGAGCCCCATATATATCAATTACAGCATATGCTTTGAATAAAGGGAATATTCCTTCACTTGGGATTAGATAAATAATTTCTAGGAATATTTTGACTAATTTCACGTTATATTTTTATATAATATATATATAATATATATATATTTTTTTTTTATTTACATCCAGAGCTGATTTCATAATTCTGCTGCTCCTCCTTGAAGAAAAAAAGAAAAAAAAAAAAAAAAAAAAAGACTGCAGGCGATGCTGCCCACTGTCAGGCATGTTTCTGAACAATGCAATGGCTGTGCCTGAGCTACCAGAAATACGCAGTTTTGTAAATTTAGCTTTAGACCTGAATGGAGAAGAAAACATCATGCAACTCAGGATGCAGCAAAAAAGTAAAAAAAAAATAAAATATTTTTTTTTATAAAAATAAATAAATAAATAAATAAATAAAAGAAATATAAAAAGAAATAAATAAATGTTGAATGACATGGGTGAACCTCTACAGCAGTTACAGAGTGGAGGGGAAGTGGAGAAAAAACTGCCCCCCACTTTGGATTCGGGTCCCCCATTTTAGTGACTGGTATATAGTGGAGTTCCCCTTTAAGGATGGCAGCGCCACTTCCGCGGCCGTCACTCGGCTTGGCTGACAATCACTAATGGTAGATGCCCTTTTCTATCACAATGGGGTTTGGGGCCGGGACACTGTAAGAATGTTTTTTTTTTTGTTTTTTTTAGGACTAAAATAACAACATGACATTTGGGAAATGTGCGCCACGCCTGCGGAGCCTGGAGAATGGGTGGTCAAGTAACCGGTGGGGGAGGCAGGGTGAGCGATATTCTACAGCCGGGCCGGGGATTTCAGGATTCTGTCTTGAGCGTCGCTCCTATGTCTAATTTACTTAAATGAAAACAGAACTTTCACCTTTTGTCGTATAATGACGTAAGAATAAAATATTATCTTACGATTCAATCAAATCCCTGTTTTATTTTTGCTTTTTTGGCAACAAAAACTGCAATTATTTTGAGGAGGAGACTGATAAAAACAGCAAATCTGACCCTTTACCTCTTCTCTCTGTGAATTATAAATATCGCTTTATCTTTATTCTTCCGGTCCTATGATTGGGGCGTCACATATATAGTGGAGATCATTATTTAAAAGAAACTTTAAAATTTATGGGAACAATTTTCTCTTTTTTTGCGATGGGGATTTTTTTTTTAATTAATTGCATATCATTTTCCTATTTTTTTTTTTTTTGGCCTTGAACAATCAATCCATAGTATTCCAGGCGGATAATAATGGCAGCCCGAGACCCCCGTCAGCACCCTGTGATCCGGAGTCTTGGGGCTGATGTCCTCCTTCGATTAAACCCCTTACATACTGTGGTCGTTCTTCATCCAAGGGGTTAAACTGCCGGTATTGGAGCTACCTGGATCCCGGGGGGGTTGAGGCGGGAGACCGGCTGTGACACTGGGCTGTACCCCCGAGATCAATTAACCAGATGTAAAAGGGGGTTTCTTGTTTAATCACAGAATAGTAAACATTTCTGCAGATCATCGACAATTCATGAAATGGATTGGAATGAGAGGATGGAAACCTATATAGATCTTATACTTCTCACAGCAGAGTATTTGCTACAATTGTATCAATCCTCAACATGGACCATGGGCCGATCCTTACCTGCCCGGATCAGGCTGATGTACTGCGCTTACAGAGGATTGTTCTGCCGTCTCCACAATGTATTAGTAAAAGCTCAAACGTCACATTCTGCGTCACTTTCCACAAACGGACCATTTTGGCATCGCTAGATATTCAGGTCCAGTGTCTAACAAAATTAGATAATGACCCTAACAGCATAAGGAGACAAGGAGCCTTGCAGTGTAAGGAGACAAGGAGCCTTGCAGTGTAAGGAGACAAGGAGCCTTGTAGTGTAAGGAGACATCGACCCTTGTAGTGTAAGGAGACATGGACCCTTGTAGTGTAAGGAGACATCGACCCTTGTAGTATAAGGAGACATCGACCCTTGAAGTGTAAGGAGACAAGGACCCTGCAGTGTAAGGAGATTGAGACCCTTGCAGTGTAAGGAGACAAGGACCCTTGCAGTGTAAGGAGACAAGGACCCTGCAGTGTAAGGAGATTGAGACCCTTGCAGTGTAAGGAGACAAGGACCCTTGCAGTGTAAGGAGACAAGGACCCTTGCAGTGTAAGGAGACAAGGACCCTGCAGTGTAAGGAGATTGAGACCCTTGCAGTGTAAGGAGACAAGGACCCTTGCAGTGTAAGGAGACAAACACCCTGCAGTGTAAGGAGATCGAGACCCTTGCAGTGTAAGGAGACAAGGACCCTTGCAGTATATACAGGATAGAAAGGTCGGTCCGCTGCACTTCACTTCCCGCAGAGGAGCCATATGAGCGCTTACCCTTGGCTCTGCTGGTGTGGACCCTGGCACGGACCCAGACGGTTTCATTGGCTTTCTGCAGCGTCAGGTCTTTGACTCTCACGAGGACCCTCTCTGGAAGATAAAAAGAAAGAGAAATGAAATCATGGCTGTCACAGGTTGATATTTCACAGGCGCTGACTCTGCTCAATGCAAACCACTAAGGAAAACTGTAGGGAGAGAATTAGCAATGATTACATGTCATATTGGGTGTTTTTTGTTTTGCATTGAAATGACTTTCTTTTTGCATAGATTTGCCCCATTGAGATGCCCAGAAATGATAAAAATGTACAACTGCAGCCAAAGACTTACACACTGGCTGCAAAACCCGGGCTGCCTCCGAATAAAGGCACAGAATCCATGGGGGTCCATAAGAAAATAGAACTGTGACATGCAACATCAGGTGCAAGATTGCAATAGGTATTCATCTGCAACGGAAGCACCATATGGCGGCACACTGGGTGTTTGTACCAGTCCATACAGACCGCACGAAGCCGAATGCTACAATCAGACACCATTATGGTAATAAAGTGACAAACCCCGCACACATATGAAGAGTGCAGCATAGTGGGGTCATATCCCTCCTCTCAGTGATGCAAAGAGACCCCCGCTATGGACCGCAATGCACCTGGGTGTTGTGGTATACTGGGGGTTGTAGTTGTGCAATCAGAACCCAGCTTTGCCATATTCCTTACTTTAAAGGGGGCCTCCAATTTAAGAAAAGTGGACTCTAAATATATATATATCTATACACCTCCCTCCCTCCCTATATATATATATATATATATATATATATATATATATATATATATATATATATATATATATATATCAACTCAATAGAGCAGATAGTTGGCATGCCGGATCCAGCCCAGACGCTCATGGTATGTCTATAGTCCCGGCACTCTTTGGTTTTCCCTGTCCACATCGGTACAGTTACAGAGCTCAGAGTGATTGGCTGCAGCGTTGATGTGCGCTGTCATCGTGACATCACTCCTGCAGCCAAAACACAAGGCCCGGAGCACCTCAAGGACCCTTTAAATGGAAAAATCCTTTAATGTCTGCCAGCAGGACGGATCTGTGTGCAGAAGTCGCCCCATTTGGGTGTGCACACGCTTCTGATTGTTCCGGCCGTTCCCCTGCACAGGTGAGAGCGTGGCTTCCTGCGGGGACACGCACGGCATTAATCCTGGCTGAGGGGCGATGAACGGCGCCTGGAATTCCCCCGATGCTAATCGCTTCTGGCTGCGAATAACAGACGATTCAATTATCCGCAGGTTTAATCTCGGCATCAACGGTCGACTTCCCGTTATTAACTTTTCCGTTATGAATCGTGAACAACAGATTCCGACAAGCAAAATCTAACAACGAAATAACATCCAGAGCCGGGAATTTATAGGGCGACGAGACGAGGAGACTAAGGAGAGGAGAAAACAAAGAACACAGGGAGGCCTTTCTGCTGGAATATAACCAAAAAAGTGCTTACTCCTCTATAAAGGGTTAATCCCAATATAATACGTTATCCCCAACCCTTAGAAAAGCTCCTGAGATCAGAGTCCTGGAGCCCAGAGAACAGGGCTCTGCAGCCCCTTCCTGAAAGATAACCTAGATGTATATGTGCGGCATCTGCCCCATTCATTGTCTATAGGACTGCAGAGTGCAACGCTCGGCTGTTTCCGACACTCCTATAGACAATGAATGGAGCAGAGGTCAGGACCGAGTTTATCTTGGAGAAACCGAGAAACGCCAAGGTATCACCTATGCGGGGGATAGAGGCTACTTTGGAATTAACCCTTTAAGACATTAAAAGGGAACGTCTTGACAAAGCAACGCTTCTGGAAGATTATAAAGGACATGGCTGCCTTCTTTCAGAAATAGAGCCCCCCCTGACCATGAGCTGTGGTATTACAGCCCAGCTTCACTTCAATGGAGCCAAGTAGCATTACCGGACACAACCTTTGGTCAGCGGTGGCGCAGTTTTGGAAAAGAAGGGAATTTTGTTTACTTACCGTAAATTCGTTTTCTTCTAGCTCTAATTGGGAGACCCAGACAATTGGGTGTATAGGCAATGCCTCCGGAGGTCGCACAAAGTACTACACTTAAAAGTGTTAGGCCCCTCCCCTTCTGCCTATACACTCCCCGTGCTCCCACGGGCTCCTCAGTTTTGGTGCAAAAGCAAGAAGGAGGGAAAATAATTATAAACTGGTTTAAAGTAACTTCAATCCGAAGGAAACTCGGAGAACTGAAACCATTCAACATGAACAACATGTGCACACAAAAAAACAGGGGCGGGCGCTGGGTCTCCCAATTGGAGCTAGAAGAAAAGGAATTTACGGTAAGTAAACAAAATTCCCTTCTTCTTTTTCGCTCTATTGGGAGACCCAGACAATTGGGACGTCCAAAAGCAGTCCCTGGGTGGGTAAAATAATACCTTGTAAGAGAGCCGTAAAACGGCCCTTTCCTACAGGTGGGCAACCGCCGCCTGAAGGACTCGTCTACCTAGGCTGGCATCCGCCGCAGCATAGGTATGCACCTGATAGTGCTTCGTGAAAGTGTGCAGGCTCGACCAGGTAGCCGCCTGACACACCTGTTGAGCCGTAGCCTGGTGCCTCAAAGCCCAGGACGCTCCCACGGCTCTGGTAGAATGGGCCTTCAGCCCTGAGGGAACCGGAAGCCCAGCCGAACGGTAAGCTTCGATAATTGGCTCCTTGATCCACCGAGCCAGGGTTGATTTGGAAGCCTGTGATCCTTTACGCTGGCCAGCGACAAGGACAAAGAGTGCATCCGAGCGGCGCAGGGGCGCCGTACGAGAAATGTAGAGTCTGAGTGCTCTCACCAGATCTAACAAGTGCAAATCCTTTTCACATTGGTGAACTGGATGAGGATAAAAAGAGGGTAAGGAAATATCCTGATTGAGATGAAAAGGTGGATACCACCTTAGGGAGAAATTCCGGAACCGGACGTAGAACCACCTTGTCCTGGTGAAAAACCAGAAAAGGGGCTTTGCACGACAACGCTGCTAGCTCAGACACTCTCCGAAGAGAAGTGACTGCTACCAGAAAAACCACTTTCTGCGAAATTCGTGAGAGGGAGATATCCCTCATTGGCTCGAATGGTGGTTTCTGAAGAACCATCAGCACCCTGTTTAGATCCCAGGGTTCTAACGTTCGCTTGTAAGGTGGAACGATGTGACAAACTCCCTGCAGGAACGTGCGTACCTGTGGAAGTCTAGCTAGGCGCTTCTGGAAAAACACAGAGAGCGCTGAGACTTGTCCCTTAAGGGAACCGAGCGACAAACCCTTTTCCAGTCCAGATTGAAGGAAGGACAGAAAAGTAGGTAATGCAAATGGCCAGGGAGAAAAACCCTGAGCAGAGCACCACTACAGGAAAATTTTCCACGTCCTGTGATAAATCTTGGCGGACGTTGGTTTCCTAGCCTGTCACATAGTGGCAATGACTTCTTGAGATAACCCTGAAGACGCTAGGATCCAGGACTCAATGGCCACACAGTCAGGTTGAGGGCCGCAGAATTCAGATGGAAAAACGGCCCTTGAGACAGCAAGTCTGGTCGGTCTGGTAGTGCCCACGGTTGGCCGACCGTGAGATGCCACAGATCCGGGTACCACTGTTGTTGTGCCGGGACACCATGAGGTCGACGTCCGGCACCCCCCAGCGGCAACAGATCTCCTGAAACCCGTCCGGGTGAAGGGACCATTCCCCTGCGTCCATGCCCTGGCGACTGAGATAATCTGCTTCCCAGTTTTCCACGCCTGGGATGTGAACTGCGGATATGGTGGAGGCCGTGGCTTCCACCCACATCAAAATCCGCCGGACTTCCTGGAAGGCTTGTCGACTGCGTGTGCCGCCTTGGTGGTTGCTGTATGCCACCGCTGTGGAATTGTCCGACTGAATTCGGATCTGCTTGCCTTCCAGCCACTGCTGGAACGCTTTCAGGGCAAGATACACTGCCCGAATTTCCAGAACATTGATCTGAAGCGAGGACTCTTGCCGGGACCACGTACCCTGAGTCCTGTGGTGGAGAAAAACCGCTCCCCACCCTGACAGACTTGCGTCCGTCGTGACTACTTCCCAGGATAGAGGATGCAGGTGAAACTGCGCGAAAGGGACTGTGTCAGATTTGACTTTGGAAAATTGATGATCCACCCGAAACTCTGGAGAGTCTCCAGGGTAGCGTCGAGGCTGTGTTGGCATGCCTCTTGAGAGGGTGCCTTGATCAACAGATCGTCCAAGTACGGGATCACCGAGTGACCCTGAGAATGGAGGACCGCTACTACAGTAGCCATAACCTTGGTGAAAACCCGTGGGGCTGTTGCCAGGCCGAATGGCAGTGCCACGAACTGCAGATGTTCGTTTCCTATGGCGAAGCGCAAGAAGCGCTGGTGCTCTGGGGCAATCGGAACGTGGAGATAAGCATCTTTGATATCCATCGATGCAAGGAAATCTCCCTGGGACATTGAGGCGATGACGGAACGGAGGGATTCCATCCGGAACCGCCTGGTCTTTACGTGTTTGTTGAGAAGTTTCAGGTCCAGGACAGGACGGAAGGACCCGTCCTTCTTTGGGACCACAAACAAGTTGGAGTAAAAACCGTGGGCCTGTTGCTGAAGAGGAACAGGGACCACCACTCCTTCTGCCTTCAGGGTGCCCAGCGCCTGCCGAAGAGCCTCGGCTCGCTCGGGAGGCGGAGAGGACCGGAAGAATCGAGTCGGGGGACGAGAGATGAACTCTATCTTGTAACCGTGAGAGAGAATGTCTCTCACCCAGCGGTTTTTTATTTGTGGCAGTCAGGTGTCGCAAAAGCGGGAGAGCCTGCCATCGACCGAGGATGCTACTAGAGGAGGTAGAAAGTCATGAGGCAGCCGCTTTGTTAGCGGTGCTCCCAATGGCCTTTTTAGGACGTGACTTAGACCGCCATGCATCAGAGTTCCTTTGTTCTTTCTGAGACCTTTTGGACGAGGAGAATTGGGACCTGCCCGCGCCCCGAAAGGACCGAAACCTCGACTGTCCTCTCCTCTGTTGGGAGAGGTTCTGCTTGGGCTGGGGTAAGGAAGTATCCTTTCCCTTGGATTGTTTGATGATTTCATCCAGGCGCTCGCCAAAGAGCCTGTCGCCAGAAATTGGCAAACCGGTTAAACGCTTTTTTGGAAGCGGAATCTGCCTTCCACTCCCGTAGCCACAAGGCCCTGCGGACTACTACCGAATTGGCGGTCGCAACTGCCGTACGGCTCACAGAGTCCAGGACAGCATTCATAGCGTAAGACGCAATTGCCGAGGTCTGGAGGTAATGGAAGCCACTTGTGGCGCGGCCGCTTCAATTTTCGCTTGACCTGCTGATATAGCTGGTAGCGCCCATACGGCTGCGAATGCTGGGGCAAAAGAAGCTCCGATAGCTTCATAGATGGATTTCATCCAGAGCTCCATCTGCCTGTCAGTGGCATCTTTAAGCGAGGCCCCATCTTCCACTGCAAGTATGGATCTAGCCGCCAGTCTGGAGATTGGAGGATCCACTTTGGGACATTGAATCCAACCTTAAACCACTTCCGGGGGAAAAGGAAAACGTGTATCCTTAAGGCGCTTAGAGAAACGCTTATCCGGACAAGCATGGTGATTCTGGATTGCCTCTCTGAAATCAGAGTGGTCTAGAAACGTACTCTGTGTACGCTTGGGGAACCTGAAGCGAAATTTCTCCTGCTGAGAAACAGACTCCTCCGCCGGAGGGGCTGAGGGAAGAATATCCAGCAACTGATGAATGGATGCAATAAGATCATTCACTATGGCGTCCCCGTCTGGAGAATTAAGATTGAGAGCGCTCCCAGGATCAGAATCCTGATCAGCTGTTTCCGCATCATCAACCAGAGAATCCCCCCGCTGAGACCCTAAACAATATGATGTCGAGGGAAATTCTAAGCGGGCCCGCTTAGACGATCTGGGGCTAGGTTCTAAGTCCGAACCCTCCGTCTGGGATGTATGAGATACCCCGTGAGGACATTGTTGGTCCAACTGAGGGGGGTCAGGGAACAATGATTCAACAGAGTCCCTTTGCTGAGATACCGGTCTGGACTGCAAGGCTTCTAGTATCTTAGCCATAGTCTCAGAGAGTTGATCCTTAAAGGCTGCAAACTCAGTCCCTGTCACCTGGACAGTGTCAACAGGTGGCTCCCCCTGGGCCCCTCTTAGCAGAGGCTCCGGCTGAGGAAGTGTCACAGGGGTCGAACACTGCACACAATGAGGGTCAGTGGAACCTGCCGGTAGTGGGGTCTTACAAGCGGCGCAGGCAGCATAATAAGCCTGTGTTTTGGCACCCCTGCCTTTTGTGGGCGCCATGCTATAGTTTTCCCTGAGTAACACAATAGGGTATATAGCCAGAAAGAACTGTGCTCATACAGTGTAAATTATATACAGTACACAAATAATGTACCAATACAATACAGCACCATGGGGCTAGCACCACATGTGCTGCTTACCAGCCGCCTAAGCGGTTGTGAGGCCACCAGAGACCGTGTCTGGGTCTCCCATGAATATGTCCCTCTCTGCAGCGTCGGTGGAGCTGACAGGAATGGCTGCGGCGTCCTGACGAGCTGAGGAAGCTGTGGGCGTGGCCTACAAAGAGCGCGAAACGGGCGCTCATACTGTGTACAGTGAGGGGAGTGGAGCATGTAAATCATACTCCAGCCCTCATTGCTGCTCGCTCCGTTCAGCGTCCCGCCCTTCCCCTGCCTGTCATGGCTGAGGGCGGGAGAAAACAAGGGAAACTAGGCCGCAATGAAGCCGGGGACTGTAGTAATAAACGCGGCCGCCGTAAAAGCGCGGTCGCGTGAAAGTCCCCGGCGAACTACAAGTCCCAGCCGCGCCGCAGTGTCCCGTGGCAACGGCGGTCAGTGCGGTAGCCCTTACATATAAACACACTCAGCGACGCTGAGTGTGTAATGGCACATATAGACCCGGTCAGCGCCGCGGTCCCCGGTGCACTAGCACACCCAGCAAAGCTGAGGTGATGCCGTGCGCGGTCCCCACAGGGATACAGAGTACCTTTAAGATGCAGGGCCATGTCCCTGAACGGTATCGGCTCCTATCCATCAGGCTCCACAGGAGTTGTGGATGAAGCCCGGTCTCAGTGCCTGGAGACCGATAAGATCCCACTTCACCCAGAGCCCTAAGGGGGATGGGGAAGGAAAACAGCATGTGGGCTCCAGCCTCCGTACCCGCAATGGATACCTCAACCTTAACAACACCGCCGACAAAAGTGGGGTGAGAAGGGAGCATGCTGGGGGCTCTATATGGGCCCACTTTTCTTCCATCCGACCTAGTCAGCAGCTGCTGCTGACCAATCTGTGGAGCTGTGCTGTGCGTGTCTGACCTCCTTCGCACAAAGCAAAAACTGAGGAGCCCGTGGGAGCACGGGGAGTGTATAGGCAGAAGGGGAGGGGCCTAACACTTTTAAGTGTAGTACTTTGTGCGACCTCCGGAGGCATTGCCTATACACCCAATTGTCTGGGTCTCCCAATAGAGCGAAAAAGAAAAAAGCAGCCGACTTTTTCTAACCTTGGGCAGCTTCTTTAAAGCCGGGGATCCGCATTGTGTAACCTTATTTGTTAGCTGTATGACTGCATGATAAAGGGGTTGTCTCGAGTCTGTTCTTCTGCTGCGCACCGCTCCTTTGCTGCGCACCGCTCCTTTGCTTCCCTAATTCCTGATTGCCAGCATCGATGAGCTTCTGATGATTGACAGTTCTGGAGGCATGGCTGACCGGCAGGACCAAAAACTGTGCTCTCTCCTATGCTGCTGGCACAGACAGCTTTACCTCTACTGCATCGGAGGAGAGCAGTGGGATCTGAAGCTGCCGGATCCAGGGATCTCCAGGGATCTTACCTCTGCTGCATCAGAGGAGTGCAGGATGCTCTGAAGCTGCCGGATCAGGGGATCTCCAGGGATCTTACCTCTGCTGCATCAGAGGAGTGCAGGATGCTCTGAAGCTGCCGGATCAGGGGATCTCCAGGGATCTTACATCTGCTGCATCGGAGGAATGCAGGGGGCTCTGAAGCGGCCGGATGAGGGGATCTCCAGGGATCTTACATCTGCTGCATCGGAGGAATGCAGGGGGCTCTGAAGCGGCCGGATGAGGGGATCTCCAGGGATCTTACATCTGCAGCATCGGAGAAGTGCAGGGGGCTCTGAAGCTGCCGGATCAGAGGATCTCCAGGGATCATACCTCTGTTGCATTAGGAGTGCAGAGGGCTCTGAAGCTGCCGGATCCAGGGATCTCCAGGGATCTTACCTCTGCTGCATCGGAGGAGTGCAGGGTGCTCTGAAGCTGCTGGATCAGGGGATCTCCAGGGATCTCACCTCTGCTGCATCAGAGGAGTGAAGGGGGCTCTGAATTTGGCCGGATCAGGGGATCTCCAGGGATCTTACTTCTGCCGCATCGGAGGACTGCAGAGGCTATGAAGTTGGCCGGATCCAGGGATCTCACCAGCTTCAGAGCAGCGCTCACAATCTGTATCTCACCAGTCTGCAAGTGCGCGCTCCTTGCCTAGGAAGCTGGCCACTGCAGAAGTGGACGGTAACCTTGACAACGAGTTGTAAACTCTACGATAAAAAAATCCCTTTGTTCTTCAGAGCTGGGAGGATTTTTAACAAAGTTGTTTTTCCAAGCACTTTGTTACTTTGACGCATTTACTGACAGGAGACCAGCCCTTTAATTGCACTGCAATATGTGTTACTGCTCTCAGAGTTACTCTATGCAGGGATCCGGCTGCTGTGAAACTACAGCACTACAACTCCCAGCATGCCCTGCTGGCCTCAGGCTGCTGGACGACGTACTGCAGGTCTCTATTCTAGAGGATTGTATTTTTGCTATCATCGCAACACATCATGTGGGAGTTTGTGCCTCGCGACGTCCCCACTTGTGAGGAGTGACCGTACAGACGGCGCGGACCCTGAATTGTGCACACACGTACCTGGTCTGTCCTGAGACTGGATCATTGCAGAAACTCCATATCGGTCCTTGGCAAAGTCCTGAATAACGAGACAAGAGAGTAAACATACAACTCACTGAAAGAGGGGACATAAGAACCCCCCACAAAATAACACCAAGTGTCAACAGAGCACGACCACCAAGGGTGACCGCTGCCAACAATCCACCAGGTCTACGGTGTTCCTACTGTGACCCGTCCAAAACTGATCCTGAGGAGGAGGACGAGAGCCGCTGCCAAAACCGTTTACTAGGAGGCTCCTCGTCCTCTATAAACAGGTTCTTCCACCGCTGCTGCCAAGACTTCACTAAGATCACGCTGCATCATTACAGCTAATCTGTTATTAACAGCTGGAAGCAACGGACACCAACGTATGAGGCATCCTCACCAATGCCACTATGCAGAATACTCCAGCAGCAGAAGAGTGAGCGCAGCTCTGGAGGATGATACAGGAGGTAACTCAGGATCAGTACAGGATCAGTAATGTATTATATGTACACAGTGACTGCACCAGCAGAATAGTGAGTGCAGCTCTGGAGTATAATACAGGAGGTAACTCAGGATCAGTACAGGATCAGTAATGTAATGTATGTACACAGTGACTACACCAGCAGAATAGTGAGTGCAGCTCTGGAGTATAATACAGGAGGTAACTCGAGATCAGTAATGCATGTACACAGTGACTGCACCAGCAGAATAGTGAGTGCAGCTCTGGAGTATAATACAGGATGTAACTCAGTATCAGTACAGGATCAGTAATGTAATGTATGTACACAGTGACTGCACCAGCAGAATAGTGAGTGCAGCTCTGGAGTATAATACAAGATGTAACTCAGGATCAGTACAGGATGAGTAATGTAATGTATGTACACAGTGACTGCAGCAGCAGAATAGTGAGTGCAGCTCTGGAGTATAATACAGGAGGTAACTCAGGATCAGTACAGGATCAGTAGTATAATGTATGTACACAGTGACTGCACCAGCAGAATAGTGAGTGCAGCTCTGGAGTATAATACAGGAGGTAACTCAGGATCAGTAGTATAATGTATGTACACAGTGACTGCACCAGCAGAATAGTGAGTGCAGCTCTGGAGTATAATACAGGAGGTAACTCAGGATCAATAATGTAATGTATCTGCACAGTGACTCCAGTAACAGAATAGTGAGTGCAGCTCTGGAGTATAATACAAGGAGGTAATTCAGGATCAGTACAGGATCAGTAATGTAATGTATCTACACAGTGACTGCACCAGCAGAATAGTGAGTGCAGCTCTGGAGTATAATACAGGATGTAACTCAGTATCAGTACAGGATCAGTAATGTAATGTATGTACACAGTGACTGCACCAGCAGAATAGTGAGTGCAGCTCTGGAGTATAATACAAGATGTAACTCAGGATCAGTACAGGATCATTAATGTAATGTATGTACACAGTGACTACACCAGCAGAATAGTGAGTGCAGCTCTGGAGTATAATACAGGATGTAACTCAGTATCAGTACAAGATCAGTAATGTAATGTATGTACACAGTGACTGCACCAGCAGAATAGTGAGTGCAGCTCTGGAGTATAATACAAGATGTAACTCAGGATCAGTAATGTAATGTCTGTACACAGTGAGTGCACCAGCAGAATAGTGAGTGCAGCTCTGGAGTATAATACAAGATATAACGCAGGATCAGTACAGGATCAGTAATGTAATGTATATACACAGTAACTGTACCAGCAGAATAGTGAGTGCAGCTCTGGAGTATAATACAAGATATAACGCAGGATCAGTACAGGATCAGTAATGTAATGTCTGTACACAGTGACTGCACCAGCAGAATAGTGAGTGCAGCTCTGTAGTATAATACAGGATGTAACTCAGGATCAGTACAGGATCAGTAATGTAATGTATGTACACAGTGACTGCACCAGCAGAATAGTGAGTGCAGCTCTGGAGTATAATACAGGAGGTAACTCAGGATCAGTACAGGATCAGTAGTATAATGTATGTACACAGTGACTGCACCAGCAGAATAGTGAGTGCAGCTCTGGAGTATAATACAGGATGTAACTCAGGATCAGTACAGGATCAGTAGTATAATGTATGTACACAGTGACTGCACCAGCAGAATAGTGAGTGCAGCTCTGGAGTATAATACAGGAGGTAACTCAGGATCAGTAATGTAATGTATGTGCACAGTGACTGCACAAGCAGAATAGTGAGTGCAGCTCTGGAGTATAATACAGGAGGTAACTCAGGATCAGTAATGTAATGTATGTGCACAGTGACTGCACAAGCAGAATAGTGAGTGCAGCTCTGGAGTATAATACAGGAGGTAACTCAGGATCAGTACAGGATCAGTAGTATAATGTATGTACACAGTGACTGCACCAGCAGAATAGTGAGTGCAGCTGTGGAGTATAATACAGGCCAGGTCTATGTAGAGAATCTCTGTTCAGGCACATAGCTGGTGAACCCCCCCTCTATGATATCTTTATGCTTCGGTAGGGCTGTACGGACAGAGGTTGTGTGAATGCAGAAGTCTCTTGTGATAACATCATCAGCTTTATTCTATTGTAATAGATACACTGAGGTGTGCAGTAACGTGTCATCTTGTGATAACCACAAATATAGTGCAAGAAAACACCTCCCCGGAGCGGCTGCCACGTCTCACCTCTCCTTCATCCGCCTGCTGCTCAGAGGCCTGAAATAAACAGAAAAAAACAAGAAAACATTAGAAAAGATAACGGAACATTTATTACTCTGAACCTTGTGTTTACTGTTATATATTTTTCGTATAATTTTTTAATAAAAATAAAATGTTGCATAGAAGGTTTTTTTTCAGGTTTTTTTTTCTATTTTAGATTATTGAACGTCTGTAAATGAAGGAACAGATGAAGGGGCAAAACTATCAGAAACCGATAACGGCCGTAGTTACAATATACGATCACTATATTATCCGTGGGATCTGATCAGCGAGACCCCGAAGATCTTGTGAATGACGGAGCCTCAGCACTGATACTGAGCTTGTACCCCTTTATTGGATACATTATACATTATATATATAATTTTTTTTTATTTTTTTTTAATAATTATGAAATATTTTGGGCACAGTTTACGTTTATTTTTTAGATTTAGAGAACATTTATATATATTCTTAATTTTATTACTATTGATATTTTTGGAATAATTATGTTTCTAATGCGTTTGTGCCTCCAGGTACAGTGCATCAGCAATTTATACAGGACGGCCACGGGGACCGTTACTAAGGACGGGGGGGTCCCTTAAAATTAAGCCAAACACTAAAAGAAGGTAAACTTGCGATTCCACGATTGCTATTGAAATATTTAGACAAACAAAAAAAAAAAAAACCCGTTTCCATTTAACGACCAAACTCCTTAAGGGTCCGGGCGATTTATCGGGTTTTTTTGCGCTTTCGATTTTTCCTCCCCTTGTTCCAAGAGCCATAACATTTTTAGTTCTCTGTGGATGTAGCCGTGTCAGGGCTTGGTTTTTTTCTGCCGGACGAGTTGTAATTTTGAATTACACCATTCATTTTATCATAGGATATAATGGTAAATCAGGAAAAAAATTCCAAGTGTAGCAAAATAGAATAAAGTGAAACTATTCAACTTTTTTTTGGGTTTTTATTTACAGCATTCATTTTACCATAAAACTGGCCTGGCAGTATCATTCTCCAGGTCAGTACGAATATGTAGATACCAAACACGTATAGTTTTATTTAAAGGAAATCTGTCACATGGAAAATGCTATTAACCTGCAGATATGGGGTTAATCAGCAGGTTAATAGTGCTTGAATACCGCCTAATGCCTTAACACTGAACCCTGCTGCCAGGAGGAAATTAACTTTATTCCTCCTGGTGGCACTCCGATTTCAGTCACCGGGGCGGCGCTGGTGCGAGTGCAGTAACAGGTCTGTGCATGGAGAGCGTCGGCTGTAAATACCCCCTGCACTCATTGACAGCTGCTCATCATTAGACCCTGCTGTCAGTAAGTGCAGGGGGATTTTACAGCCGCCGTGCCCCATATATAGAGTGGTGAATGAACCTGCACTGGCGCCGCCCCTATGACTGAAACTGGAACGCTGCCGGGAGGATTAAAGTAAAGTTCCTCCCTGCAGTGGGGTCCAGGTAGGCTCAGAATGCTATTATCCTGCAGATTAGATGAACCCCATATCTGCAGCCTAATAGCATTTTTCAAAGTGACAGATTCCCTTTAATTGGTGAAAAAAAAAATGAAAAAATTTTGAGAAAATAAAAAAAATCTGAGAGCTGTAATGTTTTCAATTTTTGGGCTATGAAGCCGTGTGCTTTTTGTGCCTCGAGCTGATATTTTTATTGATATTATTTTGGGGTATATCCAAGGTTTTGATCACCTGTTATTACATTTTTTTTCTATTGTTGCAGCGAACAAAAAAACTGCAATTCTGTTTTTTTTTATTTTTTATTTTCTTGTTACGCTGTTCACCCATCGAATTAATTTATATTAGGTTTTGATGGATCGCACATTTCTGAATGCAGTGATACCAAATATTTGTATTTTTAATTTTTTCTTAAATTGTTTTAATTTTAAATGGGGCAAAAAGGGGGGCGACTTGAACTTTTGTGGGAGTTTTTTAAACATTTTTTCATATTTTTTTTTAAAAAACTTTTTAGATTTTTTTTATTGTTTTTAGGGGACTTGAAGCTGCGATCGCTGATTGCTTCTGCCGCTCAGTGTGATGCTTCAGTGTCAGCACCGCTCCGTACGGCACAATTGCTGATCTCCTATGAATGTCGCTCGCAGCCGGCGTTCACAGGAGGATAGTCATCACAGGCACAGAGATCATCAGCTGACCCCCGGCTGTTATGAGAATCCATCAGCACCCCTCGATCATGTCAGAGGCCGCCAATGGAAATGTTGAATGGTGTGCCCCCCCCCCCCCCCCCGCCAGCATGTATTAAAGAGACTGACAGCGGGATTTAACTGGTTAACAGCCGCGGGCGGATCTCCGATTCACCTGCGGTTATTCGAGGCACATCAGTGAACATGTGCAAGGAAAGATGCGGGCTCAGTGTGTGAGCCCGCATCAAAGCAAGGGCCACGATCTATGGCACAGATAGTACGTCAAGGGTCATTAAGGGGTTAAAGCAGTTCTTCACCCCTTTTTTTAAGTTTGCATATAGCTCTTGTGTGTTGAAAAAATAAGAAAATGCATCCATCTCCCGCTGCTCCTCCGTCCCAATGGCCGGCCTCCCCATTGGTCTCCTATCTTAGCTGGAGAGCTGCAACCAATCACTGTGCTCCACTGTTTGACTGCAGCGGTCACATGTGGCAGAGAAGAATAGGAGGCTGATGGGGCACTGCCAGGGTGACGGAGAAGCAGCAGGCGATTGATAGGCGAGTATGCGCCTTTTCTTATTACTAGACCACACTTCACTATATGCACACAAAGAAAAGGGTCGGAAACCCCCTTTAAATTGTTAAAGTGCTGAAATAAAATACACTAAAAAGTTGTAAACGTTTTCATGAATAAATGTATCATTTCCTCAACATCTGCCTGCGGCGTCAGACTACGCACAGTGAGTTTGTAGTCTGTAACCATGGAGACATATTCATATTTTTCTGGATGGGAGCTGCAGGCATAAAACGGTTGCTGATTTTTTTTTTTTTTTTTATACAGACTATTACGTGCACCGGAGCAGTGTCCTTTATATGGGTTTTCGGCACCGATTTTGCGCAGTTCTGGATGGGTCGGGTCCATCAGGGGGCGGCTGTGACCCCTTTCACCAGTACCATAGCTGTATCTGATGATGGGGGGGGGGGGGTGTCTGGTGATTGTTTATTGTGTGCACCATTGTTTTGTCAGGGTGTTAGCACTGACCAGCTTGGCTTGTTTCTCAGCTTTCTTTGCTGCCTTCTCGGCTTCCTTCTGTTGTTTCTTCTGGGCTTTCTTGGACTGCGCCTGGTCCTCGGCCGCTCTGCAAAGCACAAATGGGAGAATAGAGAGTGAAGCCGGCGAGCAGCGAATGTCACGAGGCCACCGCGCCGCTTCCATCTGCTATTTATGCCCCTTCCTGGAGGAAGTTTTTCAGTCAGTGGGAACCCCGGAGCCATTCATAGTATCGGGGGGGCTGGTGCGGGGGGGGGGGGGGGAAGGGGCCGCGAGCCCTTTGTTTGGTGGAAGGATTTGTTCGGTTTCTCTCCATTCATTCAAACAAAAAATTTTTTCTCTCTTCCAGAAAATAAAAACAGGAAATTTCTAGGGAAGCAAAAGCTTAGAAATAATAATGGGATACTTCTACTAACGAGTGTTTCAAACACGGAATGAAGAAGTATCCTCTTCCAATTAGGACGGTGACAATGGCGCTGATCATGTGAACCCGGATGACTTTGTGACCCCAATTTGGCACAATCTACGATTAATGGGCAGGAGTTGAAATAAATCTGTCACCAGAATTCTACATCTAGCTCTACTAGGACAAAACAATAATATACCTCAGAGCTGCACTCACTATTCTGCTGGTGCAGTCACAGTGTACACACATTACATTACTGATCCTGACTTACATCCTGTATTATACTCCAGAGCTGCATTCTCTATTCTGCTGGTGCAGTCACTGTGTACATACATTACATTACTGATCCTGAGTTACCTCCTGTATTATACTCCAGAGCTGCATTCTCTATTCTGCTGGTGCAGTCACTGTGTACATACATTACATTACTGATCCTGAGTTACCTCCTGTATTATACTCCAGAGCTGCATTCACTATTCTGCTGGTGCAGTCACTGTGTAGATACATTACATTACTGATCCTGTACTGATCCTGAATTACCTCCTTGTATTATACTCCAGAGCTGCACTCACTATTCTGTTACTGGAGTCACTGTGCAGATACATTACATTATTGATCCTGAGTTACCTCCTGTATTATACTCCAGAGCTGCAATCACTATTCTGCTGGTGCAGTTACTGTGTACATACATTACATTACTGATCCTGAGTTACCTCCTGTATTATACTCCAGAGCTGCAATCACTATTCTGCTGGTGCAGTCACTTTGTACATACATTACATTACTAATCCTGTACTGATCCTGAGTTACCTCCTGTATTATACTCCAGAGCTGCAATCACTATTCTGCTCGTGGAGTCACTGTGTATATACATTACATTACTGATCCTGTACTGATCCTGAGTTACCTCCTGTATTATAATCCAGAGCTGCACTCAGTAATCTGCTTGTGGATTCAATGTGAATTCACAATATAATCTATAATTCAGGATCAGTAACATAATGTATGAACACTGAGACTGCACCAGCACAATAATGAGTGCAGCTCTGCAGTATAATACAGGATATAATTCAGGATCAGTACAGGATCAGTAATGTAATGTATGTACACAGTGACTGCACCAGCAGAATAGTGAGTGCAGCTCTGGAGTATAATACAGGATCAGTATAAGATACTGTAAGTAATGTAAGTTACTTTAGAATGGAGGACACATGCTCATTCATTCTCTGTATAGATGTACCCCCCCCCCCATGGCCTCATTGAGTGGTTTTATAGAGAGAACAGAGGACCCCTGACCCTGATTATTCCTTACTAGGCAGCAAATGGCCTGTCTTCTAGGTGTCATGATAAATGTGTAAATCTAGGAAATGTGTGATGGGCGCTGATCTCTCCTGGTGGGGACGTGCCGCAGGTGAGCGGCGGTGCGGTGATGGACGCAGGGTCAGCATTTATCAGGATGAGATGAAGCCGGCTATAGACTGACCGGAGGGAAATCATAAATGGGGAGCAGATTGTGCTACATGACAACAGGTCTTTGTGGGTAATTCATTGTATTGTTGGTTGATCCATCCCTTGTGACATTAGGATCTTCAATGATCCAGAAATGACGGACCTGACACCCCACAGTGTATAAATGACGCCCGTGACGGGTAATCTGTGCAGCGGGGCAGCAAATAAAAATCCACAAACATTTATCCAGAGTCACAAATGTAGTAGGTGAAGGGGGCTAGATGGACGGAGGGCTAGATGGACGGAGGGATAAATGGACGGAGGGCTAGATGGACGGAGGGCTAGATGGACGGAGGGCTAGATGGACGGAGGGCTAGATGGACGGAGGGCTAGATGGACGGAGGGCTAGATGGACGGAGGGCTAGATGGACGGAGGGCTAGATGGACGGAGGGCTAGATGGACGGAGGGCTAGATGGACGGAGGGCTAGATGGACGGAGGGCTAGATGGACGGAGGGCTAGATGGACGGAGGGCTAGATGGACGGAGGGCTAGATGGACGGAGGGCTAGATGGACGGAGGGCTAGATGGACGGAGGGCTAGATGGACGGAGGGCTAGATGGACGGAGGGCTAGATGGACGGAGGGCTAGATGGACGGAGGGCTAGATGGACGGAGGGCTAGATGGACGGAGGGCTAGATGGACGGAGGGCTAGATGGACGGAGGGCTAGATGGACGGAGGGCTAGATGGACGGAGGGCTAGATGGACGGAGGGCTAGATGGACGGAGGGCTAGATGGACGGAGGGCTAGATGGACGGAGGGCTAGATGGACGGAGGGCTAGATGGACGGAGGGCTAGATGGACGGAGGGCTAGATGGACGGAGGGCTAGATGGACGGAGGGCTAGATGGACGGAGGGCTAGATGGACGGAGGGCTAGATGGACGGAGGGCTAGATGGACGGAGGGCTAGATGGACGGAGGGCTAGATGGACGGAGGGCTAGATGGACGGAGGGCTAGATGGACGGAGGGCTAGATGGACGGAGGGCTAGATGGACGGAGGGCTAGGTGGACGGAGGGCTAGGTGGACGGAGGGCTAGGTGGACGGAGGGCTAGATGGACGGAGGGCTAGGTGGACGGAGGGCTAGGTGGACGGAGGGCTAGGTGGACGGAGGGCTAGGTGGACGGAGGGCTAGGTGGACGGAGGGCTAGGTGGACGGAGGGCTAGGTGGACGGAGGGCTAGGTGGACGGAGGGCTAGGTGGACGGAGGGCTAGGTGGACGGAGGGCTAGGTGGACGGAGGGCTAGGTGGACGGAGGGCTAGGTGGACGGAGGGCTAGGTGGACGGAGGGCTAGGTGGACGGAGGGCTAGGTGGACGGAGGGCTAGGTGGACGGAGGGCTAGGTGGACGGAGGGCTAGGTGGACGGAGGGCTAGGTGGACGGAGGGCTAGGTGGACGGAGGGCTAGGTGGACGGAGGGCTAGGTGGACGGAGGGCTAGGTGGACGGAGGGCTAGGTGGACGGAGGGCTAGGTGGACGGAGGGCTAGGTGGACGGAGGGCTAGGTGGACGGAGGGCTAGGTGGACGGAGGGCTAGGTGGACGGAGGGCTAGGTGGACGGAGGGCTAGGTGGACGGAGGGCTAGGTGGACGGAGGGCTAGGTGGACGGAGGGCTAGGTGGACGGAGGGCTAGGTGGACGGAGGGCTAGGTGGACGGAGGGATAGATGGACGGAGGGATAGATGGACGGAGGGATAGATGGACGGAGGGCTAGATGGACGGCGGGCTAGATGGACGGCGGGCTAGATGGACGGCGGGCTAGATGGACGGCGGGCTAGATGGACGGCGGGCTAGATGGACGGCGGGCTAGATGGACGGCGGGCTAGATGGACGGCGGGCTAGATGGACGGCGGGCTAGATGGACGGCGGGCTAGATGGACGGCGGGCTAGATGGACGGCGGGCTAGATGGACGGCGGGCTAGATGGACGGCGGGCTAGATGGACGGCGGGCTAGATGGACGGAGGGGTAGATGGACGGAGGGGTAGATGGACAGAGGGGTAGATGGACGGAGGGCTAGATGGACGGAGGGCTAGATGGACGGAGGGCTAGATGGAAGGCGGGATAGATAGATTAGAGAAAAAATAAAGCAGCAAAAAATAAATAAATAATGTAAAAAAAATATATTTATGGTTCAAGCCTCCTGGACAACAATCCCATAATACATAAATCTAAAAAATATAATGAGGCTGCACTCCATAAATAAATAAATAAAAAGTGTGTTCTTTATTAGCCCATATGGTGATATTTCACTGCTAATAAAGTCCATTTTTATTTATGAAACACTGCAGGGTATCTGGGCTTGTCTCCCATGGCTGCAGCGTCTCTGGGCTTGTCTCCCCTGGCTGCAGCGTCTCTGGGCTTGTCTCCCCTGGCTGCAGCGTCTCTGGGCTTGTCACCCCTGGCTGCAGCGTCTCTGGGCTTGTCTCCCCTGGCTGCAGCGTCTCTGGGCTTGTCACCCCTGGCTGCATCGTCTCTGGACTGGTCTCCCATGGCTGCAGCGTCTCTGGACTGGTCTCCCATGGCTGCAGCGTCTCTGGGCTTGTCACCCCTGGCTGCAGCGTCTCTGGGCTTGTCACCCCTGGCTGCAGCGTCTCTGGGCTTGTCACCCCTGGCTGCAGCGTCTCTGGGCTTGTCACCCCTGGCTGCAGCGTCTCTGGGCTTGTCTCCCCTGGCTGCAGCGTCTCTGGGCTTGTCACCCCTGGCTGCAGCGTCTCTGGACTGGCCTCCCATGGCTGCAGCGTCTCTGGGCTTGTCACCCCTGGCTGCAGCGTCTCTGGGCTTGTCACCCCTGGCTGCAGCGTCTCTGGACTGGCCTCCCATGGCTACAGCGTCTCTGGGCTTGTCACCCCTGGCTGCAGCGTCTCTGGGCTTGTCACCCCTGGCTGCAGCGTCTCTGGGCTTGTCACCCCTGGCTGCAGCGTTTCTGGGCTTGTCACCCCTGGCTGCAGCGTCTCTGGACTGGCCTCCCATGGCTGCAGCGTCTCTGGGCTTGTCACCCCTGGCTGCAGCGTCTCTGGGCTTCTCACCCCTGGCTGCAGCGTCTCTGGACTGGCCTCCCATGGCTGCAGCGTCTCTGGGCTTGTCACCCCTGGCTGCAGCGTCTCTGGGCTTGTCACCCCTGGCTGCAGCGTCTCTGGGCTTGTCACCCATGGCTGCAGCGTCTCTGGACTGGTCTCCCATGGCTGCAGCGTCTCTGGACTGGTCTCCCATGGCTGCAGCGTCTCTGGGCTTGTCTCCCCTGGCTGCAGCGTCTCTGGGCTTGTCACCCCTGGCTGCAGCGTCTCTGGGCTTGTCACCCCTGGCTGCAGCGTCTCTGGGCTTGTCACCCCTGGCTGCAGTGTCTCTGGGCTTGTCTCCCATGGCTGCAGCGTCTCTGGGCTTGTTTCCCATGGCTGCAGCGTCTCTGGGCTTGTCTCCCCTGGCTGCAGCGTCTCTGGGCTTGTCACCCCTGGCTGCAGCGTCTCTGGACTGGCCTCCCATGGCTGCAGCGTCTCTGGGCTTGTCACCCCTGGCTGCAGCGTCTCTGGGCTTGTCACCCCTGGCTGCAGCGTCTCTGGGCTTGTTTCCCATGGCTGCAGCGTCTCTGGGCTTGTCTCCCCTGGCTGCAGCATCTCTGGGCTTGTCACCCCTGGCTGCAGCGTCTCTGGACTGGCCTCCCCTGGCTGCAGCGTCTCTGGGCTTGTCACCCCTGGCTGCAGCGTCTCTGGGCTTGTGACCCCTGGCTGCAGCGTCTCTGGGCTTGTCACCCCTGGCTGCAGCGTCTCTGGGCTTGTCACCCCTGGCTGCAGCGTCTCTGGACTGGCCTCCCATGGCTGCAGCGTCTCTGGACTGGCCTCCCATGGCTGCAGCGTCTCTGGGCTTGTCACCCCTGGCTGCAGCGTCTCTGGGCTTGTCACCCCTGGCTGCAGCGTCTCTGGGCTTATCTCCCCTGGCTGCAGGGTCTCTGGGCTTGTCACCCCTGGCTGCACCGTCTCTGGACTGGTCTCCCATGTCTGCAGCGTCTCTGGGCTTGTCTCCCCTGGCTGCAGCGTCTCTGGGCTTTTCTCCCCTGGCTGCAGCGTCTCTGGGCTTATCTCCCCTGGCTGCAGGGTCTCTGGGCTTGTCACCCCTGGCTGAAGCGTCTCTGGGCTTGTCACAGCTGGCTGCAGCGTCTCTGGGCTTGTCACAGCTGGCTGCAGCGTCTCTGGGCTTGTCTCCCCTGGCTGCAGCGTCTCTGGGCTTGTCACCCCTGGCTGCAGCGTCTCTGGACTGGTCTCCCATGGCTGCAGCGTCTCTAGGCTTGTCACCCCTGGCTGCAGCGTCTCTGGGCTTGTCTCCCCTGGCTGCAGGGTCTCCAGACTTGTCTCCCATGGCTATATAGTGTCTCCGGACTTGTCCTCCCATGTCTGCAGCGTCTCCGGACTTGTTCCCATGGAGCACATTTGGACGTCATTGGTCAGTGATTACACAGGAGCTGCCAGCAGAGGATCTTGATGATTTATCCAAATACTTTCAGAGGCAGAACCTTCCTCAGACGACCATTAATAACCTCAGTGACAGCAGCGGAGCCCGGAAGTGCCGGGGTTTCTGCACGTGGCTCATACTCCAGACTGAATAAAATCTATTAGCTCATCATTTGCAGATCAGTAATGTCTCCATCCTGGGATTTCTAGAACTTTTTTTTGGTTTTGCAATTTCAATGTTGAGGAATGCAGCTAGAGGACAAATAACCGCAGAGATAAATCAATAAAAGTGTATAAAAAAGGAACAGGTAAAAAAGAAAAACAGGGATACAAATTAGTGTCATTTTAATGTGTGCAGTATCAGCGCTGCCTCCCCGGGTTCTGGTCACGTCTCGCTCTGCAGTTCTCGGACATTTCCTGATGACTATGTGTCACTTATTTTTCCTATTGCTCACAATACATTTATGTGAATCACAGCAGCCAGAAGTGCAGCACAATAACCACAGGTGTCGCAGGGCAGCAAACACATTAATGGGGGGATTCGTGCGGCAGCTGCCTGACGCTGGACACGAATCACATCTATATTGTTTGCACTGGTATATACTCTATACATAATAAATAATGCCTCCATAGCCTGTTCATATAATGCAGCTGTATTTAGCACACTGCGATACATAATATGCTCTATATAATAAATAATGCCGCCATAGCCTGTCCTTATAATGCAGCTGTATTTAGCACAGTGCCATATACAATATGCTCTCTATATAATAAATAATGCTACCATAGCCTGTATGGTTGTATTTTGCACAGTGCCATACACAATATGCTCTATATAAAATAAATAATAACACTGTAGCCTGTCCTTATGATATGGTTGTATTTAGCACACTGCCATATATAATATGCTCTATATAATAAATAATGCTGCCATAGTCTGTCCTTATGATACGGTTGTATGTAGCACAGTGCCATACACAATATGCTCTCTATATATTAAATAATGGCGCTATAACCTGTCCTTATAATATGGTTGTATTTCGCACAATGTCATACAAAATATGCTCTAATGATCTATATATAATAAATGATGCCGCCATAGCCTGTCCTTATGATATAGTTATATTTAGGACAGTGCCATACACAATATATGATAAACAATGGCGTTATAGCCTGTCCATATAATAGCCTGTCCTTATGATATGGTTGTATTTAGCACAGTGCCATATACAATATGCTCTCTATATAAAAAATAATGCCACCATAGCTTGTCCTTATGATATGGTTGTATTTCGCATAGTCACATGTAGAATATGCTCTCTATATAATAAATGTGTTATAGCCTGTCCTTATGATATGGTTGTATTTTGCACAGTGCCATATACAATATGCTCTCTATATAATAAATAATGCCGCCATTGTCCTTATTATATGGTTGTATTTCGCACAGTGCCATATAGAATATGATCTATGTATAATAATGCTGCCATAGCCGGTCCTTATTATATGGTTGTATTTCGCACAGTGCCATATAGAATATACTCTCTATATAATAAATAATGCCGCCATAGCCTGTCCTTATGATATAGTTGAATTTCGCACAGTACCATACACAATATGCTTTCTATATAATAAATAATGCCGCCATATGTTTATAAAGCGGTTGTATTACGCACAGTGCCATACAATTACCTTCGGCCACCTACAATGGGTCATTTATAGACTCCGCTCGTATGCTCACAGTAACTGTCTAAACAAACTTGGGATATCATTAAAGTGAGTGGTGGAAGCGCAGGGCCCGGGATCGTACGCACAGGAACACTAAGTATAGACGCCAGAGATGTGCACGAGAGGATGTGATCCCGAGAACAGGCGGCGAGCCACAATCCCAGCACAATCCCAGCAGCAGGTGTCAGTAATGTGTGCCTTGTGCTGCACCTGCCTGGCATTGGGCAGCACAGGCTGAATCAGAGCTAGAGGCCGGCCACTGTGGACGGGCAAAACACGTGTGTCATGGAGGAAATCTCCACAATCCAGACCTGGACGCCGGTCACATGGATCAGGGGCAACAACAGGGTTTTTGGCACTTTTTTTTCTTGCACACTACTGTTTGCAGAATGAGCTAACCAACCATCCATCAGTGAGCCTCTTCTCATAGCGAGCTTGTAACTGTTTAATGCCTTCTTCTGAGGTTAATTTCAATATGGCCATAAATCAGCTGAGAGCTCAGAAAAAGGAAGGAGATCACTGATAGATCCTCAGTTAACTCACTCTGCAGCCAGCAACGTGCACTGTGCCTGTAAACAGCCAAAAAGTGCTAACTTAATTTCAAAAATTATCTTTGGCCCCAAATAAAGAGCACCTGACACCAATTTTTAAAGCGCACCAATCACCAGGATTTTTCTATATAACCTAAAGTCAGTGCTATACTGGCACTATCAGGCTGATTATATACATATAGTGCTATACTGGCACTATCAGGCTGATTCTATACATACAGTGCTATACTGGCGCTATCAGGCTGATTATATACATACAGTGCTATACTGGCACTATCAGGCTGATTATATACATACAGGGCTATACTGGCGCTATCAGGCTGATTCTATACATACAGTGCTATACTGGCGCTATCAGGCTGATTCTATACATACAGGGCTGTACTGGCGCTATCAGGCTGATTATATACATACAGGGCTATACTGGCGCTATCAGGCTGATTATATACATATAGTGCTATACTGGCACTATCAGGCTGATTATATACATATAGTGCTATACTGGCACTATCAGGCTGATTCTATACATACAGCGCTATACTGGCACTATCAGGCTGATTATATACATACAGTGCTATACTGGCACTATCAGGCTGATTATATACATACAGGGCTATACTGGCGCTATCAGGCTGATTATATACATATAGTGCTATACTGGCGCTATCAGGCTGATTATATACATATAGTGCTATACTGGCACTATCAGGCTGATTCTATACATACAGTGCTATATTGGCACTATCAGGCTGATTCTATACATACAGTGCTATACTGGCACTATCAGGCTGATTCTATACATACAGGGCTATACTGGCGCTATCAGGCTGATTCTATACATACAGTGCTATACTGGCACTATCAGGCTGATTCTATACATACAGTGCTATACTAGCACTATCAGGCTGATTCTATACATACAGTGCTATACTGGCACTATCAGGCTGATTCTATACATACAGTGCTATACTAGCACTATCAGGCTGATTCTATACATACAGTGCTATACCGGCACTATCAGGCTGATTCTATACATACAGTGCTATACTAGCACTATCAGGCTGATTCTATACATACAGTGCTATACTGGCACTATCAGGCTGATTCTATACATACAGTGCTATACTAGCACTATCCGGCTGAGTCTATACCAGGGCTGTGGAGTCGGAGTCGTGGAGTCGGAGTCGGAGTCGGAGCTCATTTTGGTGGAGTCGGAGTCGGAGTCGGTATAAAATGCACCGACTCCGACTCCTAAAATATATAATAAATTGGGGACAGGAGTGCAATGCAGAATGTGCTGAATATTTTACTAAATAATAACATTTAGTATAATGCTTATATTTAAGTGAAAAATGTATTGTAGTATAATGTGAACATCAGACATTTAATTGTTTTTATGATACAATAATCAAGATATTTGGATAGAACATAAAATATTTATTGGAATACAACTTTAGAACACAAAAAACTAATAAATTGTAAATAATTAATATATATATATATATATATATATATATCTATACAGTGTATATACACACAAGATATATATGTAATCTACTGTATATTACATAGTGTATTACATATTTACAATTTATTACAGTTTTTTGTGTTCTAAAGTTGTATTCCAATAAATATATTTTATGTTCTATCCAAATATCTTGATTATTGTATCATAAAAATTATTAAATGTCTGATGTTCACATACACATATTCATGTACTACAATAAATTTTTCACCTAACTATAAGCAATATATGTAGGAGTCGGAGTCGGAGTCGGAGTCGGAGCCGGAGTCGGAGTCGGAGTCGGTGCAAGAGAATTTGAGGAGTCGGAGTCGGAGTCGAAGGTTTGGCTTACCGACTCCACAGCCCTGGTCTATACATACAGTGCTATACTGGCACTATCAGGCTGATTCTATACATACAGGGCTATACTGGCGCTATCAGGCTGATTCTATACATACAGGGCTATACTGGCACTATCAGGCTGATTCTATACATACAGGGCTATACTGGCACTATCAGGCTGGTTCTATACATACAGGGCTATACTGGCGCTATCAGGCTGATTCTATACATACAGTGCTATACTGGCGCTATCAGGCTGATTCTATACATACAGGGCTATACTGGCGCTATCAGGCTGATTCTATACATACAGGGCTATACTGGCGCTATCAGGCTGATTCTATACATACAGGACTATACTGGCACTATCAGGCTGATTCTATACATGCAGTGCTATACTGGCGCTATCAGGCTGATTCTATACATACAGGGCTATACTGGCACTATCAGGCTGATTCTATACATACAGTGCTATACTGGCGCTATCAGGCTGATTCTATACATACAGGGCTATACTGGCGCTATCAGGCTGATTCTATACATACAGGGCTATACTGGCGCTATCAGGCTGATTCTATACATACAGGGCTATACTGGCGCTATCAGGCTGATTCTATACATACAGTGCTATACTGGCACTATCAGGCTGATTCTATACATACAGTGCTATACTGGCACTATCAGGCTGATTCTATACATACAGTGCTATACTGGCGCCATCAGGCTGATTCTATACATACAGTGCTATACTGGCGCTATCAGGCTGATTCTATACATACAGGGCTATACTGGCGCTATCAGGCTGATTCTATACATACAGGGCTATACTGGCGCTATCAGGCTGATTCTATACATACAGTGCTATACTGGCACTATCAGGCTGATTCTATACATACAGTGCTATACTGGCACTATCAGGCTGATTCTATACATACAGTGCTATACTGGCGCTATCAGGCTGATTCTATACATACAGTGCTATACTGGCACTATCAGGCTGATTCTATACATACAGTGCTATACTGGCACTATCAGGCTGATTCTATACATACAGTGCTATACTGGCACTATCAGGCTGATTCTATACATACAGTGCTATACTGGCACTATTAGGCTGATTCTATACATACAGTGCTATACTGGCACTATCAGGCTGATTCTATACATACAGTGTTATACTGGCGCTATCAGGCTGATTCTATACATACAGTGCTATACTGGCACTATCAGGCTGATTCTATACATACAGTGCTATACTGGCACTATCAGGCTGATTCTATACATACAGTGCTATACTGCCACTATCAGGCTGATTCTATACATACAGTGCTATACTGGCACTATCAGGCTGATTCTATACATACAGTGCTATACTGGCGCTATCAGGCTGATTCTATACATACAGTGCTATACTGGCACTATCAGGCTGATTCTATACATACAGTGCTATACTGACGCTATCAGGCTGATTCTATATATACAGTGCTAGGGTAAGTTCACACAGTGCGTTTTTCGCGGCGTTTTTGCGCAGTTTTCGGGTGCGTTTTTGCTCAGAAAACTGCATGATTTTGCTTCCCCAGCAAAGTCTATGAGTTTTCATTTTTGCTGTCTGCACACAGCGTTTTTTTTTCAGCTGCGTTTTTGTGGTGCCACAAAAACGCAGCATGTCAATTGTTCCCGCGTTTTTCACTGCGCTTTTCATCCATTGAGTGCAATGGGATGTTGAAAGACGCAATGAGAAACGCAAATAGGTGCGTTTTGGTGCGTTTTAGTGCGTTTCTAAGACCAAAAACGCAGCTATAAACGCAGGAGGTGGGTAGTAAAGTGACATGTACAGGAAGAGGATTCCTTCTGTCAGTATATACAGAAGCGTGAATCCTCCCGGTACCGTCACTGCCGCTTCCACCTCCCGTACTGTGCATGTATGCTGCCGTGCGGCGCCATGTCTGGGCGGGAGGTGGAAGCGGCTGCAAAATCAAAAGTGAACAGTAAAAAAAAAAAAAAAAAAGTTATACTCACCTGTCTGCAGACTCCCGGTGCCATGCCCGCTTCCATCTCCTCCCGGTCCCGCCGCTCCGGATGTGTGCAGTCTCCCCGGGTACGTATGCCTGTAGGATGCAGGACCTGGCGATGGATCACCTGATGCAGTCACCTGACGCATCAGCTGTCGTAAGTCTCGGGCTGACGCCAGCGGCCGGCCGGTTATCAGCGGATGCGTCAGGAGACTTCATCCCTGATTACCGGCAGCTGCTGCAGCGATCGGACAGGATCAGACTCCGCTGCAGGAGCTGCCGGTAATCAGCACATAAGTATTTTTTATTTTTTTTTTGTTTGCACCGATGCATCTGCTGATTGTATAAACGGCTTTTATACAATCAGCTGATGTGTGATGTGCTTCAGGCACTTGATCCTGACACATCATCTGATGTGTCTTCCAGCAAACCGATCAGATGATATTGGATCCGGATTGGACGGCGCGGGACCCTTGACCCAGGATTACTGCGGAGGGGGGTTCTTTATTTCAATAAAGATGGAGTCACTAATTGTGTTGTGTTTTATTTCTAATAAAAATATTTTTCTGTGTGTTGTGGTTTTTTTTATCTTTACTAGAAATTCATGGTGGCCATGTCTAATATTGGCGTGACACCATGAATTTCGGGCTTAGGGCCAGCTGATAATATACAGCTAGCCCTAACCCCATTATTACCCAGTGAGCCACCCGGCATCAGGGCAGCTGGAAGAGTTGGATACAGCACCAGAAGAGGCGTTTCTATGAAAGCGCCATTTTCTGGGGTGGCTGCGGACTGCAATTCGCAGCGGGGGTGCCCAGAAAGCATGGGCACCCTGCACTGTGGATTCCAATCCCAAGCTGCCTAGTTGTACCCGGCTGGACACAAAAATTAGGCGAAGCTCACGTCATTTTTTTTTTTTAATTATTTCATGAAATTCATGAAATAATTAAAAAAAAAAAGGGCTTCTCTATATTTTTGGTTCCCAGCCGGGTACAAATAGGCAGTTGGGGGTTGGGGGCAGCCCGTACCTGCCTGCTGTACCCGGCTAGCATACAAAAATACGGCGAAGCCCACGTCATTTTTTTTTGGGGGGGCAAAGAAATCCTGCATACAGTCCTGGAAGGAGGATGCTGAGCCTTGTAGTTCGACAGCTGCTGTCTGCTCTCCTGCATACACTTTTGGATGGAGTATGCTGAGCCTTGTAGTTCTGCAGCTGTCTGCTCTCCTGCATACACTAGTGGAGAATGACGAACATATTGAAGAAGGAAATGACATCAGACCTTTTTTTTGTTCACTGATAAAAAACGCATAAAGACGCAGTGAGCAAAAACGCAGCAAAAAACGCACCAAATCGCGGTAAAACGCACGCGTTTTTTTGACGCGGGTGCATTTTTGTGCGGTTTTTGCAGCAAAAAACGCACAAAAACGCAGCGTCAAAAAAACGCAGTGTGTGAACCTAGCCCTATACTGGCACTCTCAGGCTGATTCTATACAGACCTTTAATGGTCTGCTCGGATATATAGGTTTTGAAACAAAAGCAAGTAAATGAACAGTTTTGTGATTGGCAGCAGCTGTAGCAAATAGCTGGGGTGGGTATACATAGATGATTCCCGCCCCCCTGCCGGTCAGTTCTCCCACTATTATTTATGCTAATTCCATTTTAGACGGTTGTGGCTATAAATCATGGTGGCTAGAAGGACCTGTGATGATGTCATACCCATGTACCCAGAAGGGGCGGGGCCTCAGCCAACATAGCTGATACCAGGAAGCAACATTATTTTTCTGTTGGCTGAGGCCTGCCCCTTCTAGTCACATGGATATGACATCAGCACAGGTCCTTCTAGCCACTTAGTAAAACGCTTCTAACAGAATTAGCATAAAATAAAAGGGGAAGAAAAAAAAAAAAATCAGGCATGGGGGCGGGATTCACTATGAATTCCCACCCCAGCTATCAGCTGATCGGCAGCTGCTGTCATTCAAAAAGCTGCTCATTTTACAAACTTTACTTGCTTGTGTTTCAAAATCTACAGATCCGATCGACAACTAAAGGTATGTATAGAATCAGCCTGATAGCGCCAGTATAGCACTGTATGTATAGAATCAGCCCGATAGTGCCAGTATAGCACTGTATGTATAGAATCAGCCTGATAGTGCCAGTATAGCACTGTATGTATAGAATCAGCCTGATAGTGCCAATATAGCACTGTATGTATAGAATCAGCCTGATAGTGCCAGTATAGCATTGTATGTATAGAATCAGCCTGATAGTGCCAGTATAGCACTGGATGTATAGAATCAGCCTGATAGCGCCAATATAGCACTGTATGTATAGAATCAGCCTGATAGTGCCAGTATAGCACTGTATGTATAGAATCAGCCGGATAGTGCCAGTATAGCACTGGATGTATAGAATCAGCCTGATAGTGCCAGTATAGCATTGTATGTATAGAATCAGCCTGATCGTGCCAGTATAGCACTGCATGTATAGAATCAGCCTGATAGTGCCAGTATAGCACTGTATGTATAGAATCAGCCTGAAAGTGGCAGTATAGCACTGTATGTATAGAATCAGCCTGAAAGTGCCAGTATAGCACTGTAGGTATAGAATCAGCCTGATCGTTCCAGTATAGCACTGTATGTATAGAATCAGCCTGAAAGTGCCAGTATAGCACTGTAGGTATAGAATCAGCCTGATCGTTCCAGTATAGCACTGTATGTATAGAATCAGCCTGATAGTGCCAGTATAGCACTGGCTTTAGGTTATATAGGACAATCCTGGTGATTGGTGCGCTTTAAGCCCCAGATGGGTGATTTTTCTATCACCTATTAAGAAAAGAGCTTGGATGTTTCCCTAATGTCCCCATCTTTTGAGCTAAGGTTGGCCCCAGCTTTCGGGGCTGTGCAGAGCAGGATGTCACTATCCTCCAGGCCTGCTCTTGCAGTGACGGAGCGAGATCTCGCTCCCTGCACTAACCCAGCACTGACGCATGCTTTACTTTTTGCAAATTTCACACGAAATCCAATTAAATTAAAAGTTAAAAAAATGTCAAATTTGAAAAAGAACCTAAAAAAAAGATCACTTATTGCTCTGGCCTCATTCCAGCCTGACCTTGGGAGGAGACGCACCCTGCGATGTGCAGGATAGACGCGTCTTTTCTACATGGGGCTGTTTTATGCCGAATGAATATTTACCGGATTCTTTGACCTTCAGGACATCAGGAGGACAATGGCGGCTGCCAGTCACGATGGCGGAGAGGCTGGCCCTTAATTATGAGATTAAGGCTACAAGCAGACGAAACGTTTGGAAAGCCGGGGCTCAGCTGTGGGGAAAGTGATGGGAATTGACTAGGAGGAATGTGCGGACTCTCCCCGTCACTCAGCGGCCCCCGCTTCACCCGGAGACGTCAAGGCCGTGGTGCTTTATGTGGGATTACCTTGGATTCCTCGAGGTTCTGTACGGGGGGAAATTGCTTAATTGATTGGGCTCCTGCATTCGGCTGTCACCGGCGCCATCTGTACGCTGAGAAAATCCCCATCTGCACTTGACTTCTGATCGGAGAAATTCCTCGGAGAGCGAGACGGGCGTCTGAAGCCTCGGCCGCCGCTAATGTGTCAACCGCTCTATGATTAGGTTTATACATGAGGGAATTTCCATCCAGAATAGTGTGTAATCAGCGGCCGATCCGATGTGATGAAGTGGGCAACGCTCCGCCGAGCAAGCGGAGATGGGAGACGAGAGCCACCGCGCTAAGCTTTGTTCCAGCTCTGCTTTGTGCGCCCATTATTCTTCCTAAATTGGGGTTGTCGCGTCCTATATAAATAAAGCTTCATCATTTGCACTTTGCTGCTAAATTGCATTTCATTTTCTTCATTCCCCCAAGATCTCTGCTTGCTGTTTGCAAATGAGCACAGTTCCAAGACTCTGTTCACACTCGGGTTGTGGTTTCTGTTTGCGCTTCGGTCCACCATACAATATTTGGAGATGCCATGAATATCCAATAGATGAGGGTGCCACCCCCGGGACCACCGTTCACCCCCACAAATAGAGGAAGGGGGTCATGCATTGCAGTTCTCTTGACAATGCATCCTCACATGTGAATGGTGCCACTGACAAGCTGTCGTCACCTGGACCAGAACAACAGCCATGACTTCGGAGAGGTGTCCGACCCCCGGTCTACGTCCTGGACCGGAAAAAGTATCCTTCAGCCATGTGGGTTCTCTGTGTCACGGGGGTGTAGAGATGGAACAGGGACTCCTAGGCTCACCGTTAGACTGGGGCCCCTGCGCTGTCCCTTATCTCAAAGGTAGACTTGATGGTAGCCAAGTTTGAGCCTCCAACCTGGCCCTGTCTCCTGTCCAAGCCCATATACTAATTCCCCTCAACGAGGGAGCGGGCCAAAAACTCAGTAATCAAAGCCCCACAAATAGACACAGACAAGGGTAAACGAAAATTCGCACACACTGCACTTAAACACAAAGGAAGGACAGTGTGAACTGGGGAGCAATGCAAAAAGCGGTAGGAAATAAAGGCTCAACTGGAGTACTCACACCACGCTGAACCACAACTTGTACATAACTATAGGACTGGATACCCACAGGAACCGAGGAAGCAGAAGCTATATCCGGCATTCACCTTCAGAATCCAGAATAAAGGGTGAGGGCAACTGGTGGTGATCAGGAGCCTGAGCTCCCAGCAGATGACCACAAGTCAGCAGGGATTAACTCCTGCTGAACTGGGGAACAGAATCTAAGACAGGCCGTGCAACTAAGTGATCCCAGGCTGTTTGTCAGACTCCAATGCTACCATGACACCCAGCGAGTGCAATGCCGAACACCGCACGACACTCTGTGACCATTGCTGGGGACTTCACTTATCTCACTGAAGAAGAGTGACATGGCTGATAACAGGCAACAATAGACTGCATTAACCAGACAAAGATACATAGTATAAACTATAAGGTTACTGTCCCTTTAAACACCTGCTACATTGTAACAAACGTGCTTGTTGCATCCTTACCATGTTTCTGACTCCGGTGTAACTAGTGTAGGATGTGACTGGTTCCCAGTGACAGGCATATTAATCTGCGCTATCGGAAGATAAATGTAATTTCTAAGTGAGGGTCTCGCGGGCGTCGTGAGGCTAAATGTAAGCGTCTGCACAATGGCAGAGCGGGGATGATTGATGTGTGGTGTAACAAAAGGCCGGGGCCACGTCCCGGAGCCCCTCCGCTGAGCCGCATTTACATCCCATTACCATCACAATCTGCGGGGACTTTTCAGCTCCAGACAATCGGCTTTTTTTTTTTTTAATCCATTCAGCGGCGACGTCCGTAATAAACCGCGATTGTCGTTCACGCCGATTACATACCATAAACCGCTCGTGAATTTCAATAAATAATTTACCAATTTTCAGCTCTTGTTAAGCGGCTGTTAACTGTCAGCGGGACGACGGAGGGTGAAATTATACAGAGGACACGACGTGAAAAATACAGGGAAGGGGAGAGAGTAGCAAATACTTAAAGGGCACCTGTCACTTGCCATAAATATGCAGATTTTTAGCCGCTCTTCTCCTGAATCCGGCAATGTTCTTCTTTTGTTCCTGCGCCTCTCCATTCCTGAGATATGGCCTCTTCTTCCCTGTATATAAATCTAGTCTTTTACCAAAGAGGTGTGCCCCCCCCACTCTACTCTGTGGGCGTGTTTGTGAAGACCACACCCACTTGGCTATCTCAGGAACGGAGAGGCGCAAGCACAAACGAGATACATTGCCGGATTCAGGAGAAGAGCGGCATTTACACCAGGTAATAAAATTATACATTTAGGCAAGTGACAAATAGTTTTTCAGGGGGTCTTCTAAATTGTTTTATTTCCCCGACATGTCTGTTTTAGTAAATGCTTGTACCCCTGAAACAATTCTGTTGTGTTCCTCTCCTTTTTCTCCTGTACGTACATCACAGACCAAAAGTTTGGACACACCTTCTCATCTCTAGAACTGTTAAGAGGAGACTTTGTGCAGCAGCCTTCATGGTAAATAGCTGCTAGGAAACCACTGCTAAGGACAGGCAACAAGCAGAAGAGACTTGTTTGGGCTAAAGAACACAAGGAATGGACATTAGACCAGTGGAAATCTGTGCTTTGGTCTGATGAGTCCAAATTTGAGATCTTTGGATACAACCACCGTGTCTTTGTAGAAAAGGTGAACGGATGGACTCTACATGCCTGGTTCCCACCGTGAAGCATGGAGGAGGAGGGGTGATGGTGTGGGGGGGTGCTTTGCTGGTGACACTGTTGGGGATTTATTCAAAATTGAAGGCATACAGAACCAGCATGGCTACCACAGCATCTTGCAGCGGCGTGCTATTCCATCCGGTTTGCGTTTAGTTGGACCATCATTTATTTTTCAACAGGACAATAACCCCAAACACCTCCAGGCTGTGTAAGGGCTATTTGACTAAGAAGGAGAGTAATGGGGTGCTACGCCAGATGACCTGGCCTCCACAGTCACCAGACCTGAACCCAATCGAGATGGTTTGGGGTGAGCTGGACCGCAGAGTGAAGGCAAAAGGGCCAACAAGTGCTAAGCATCTCTGGGAACTCCTTCAAAACTGTTGGAAAACCATTTCCGGTGACTGCCTCTTGAAGCTCATCAAGAGAATGCCAAGAGTGTGCAAAGCAGTAATCAAAGCACAAGGTGGCTACTGTGAAGAACCTAGAATATAAGACATATTTTTAGTTGTTTCACACTTTAAGTATTTCATTCTACATGTTTTAATTCATAGTTTTGATGCCTTCAATGTGAATCTACAATTTTCAGAGTCATGAAAATAAAGAAAACTCTTTGAATGAGATGTGTCCAAACTTTTGGTCTGTACTATATATGAATATATTGGATAGGAGAGCAGACATCGCCTCCTGCGGTAGGTAATCCAGGCCATACGCTGGAGATAGCTACTCCCCCGGACCCCAAACTGTGCTCAGAGATCCTTTTCCAATGAGAAAAAGGAATGAGCATGTTAATATTTAGCATGCCCAATCCTTATATTCATTTACACCTTATGTCAGGAAAAAGTTGGGGCAGCGCCAATACACATTAGATGGTTATTCGATCCAATACAAAATAGTGGGATAAGCCAATGTGAATGGGGGCTTTTCAGTCTGATGTCCCCATGTGAACTGTTATCAGAGGCATATGGCCATCAAACCATCATGAGCAGTACGCTTTGATAGCCCAAGGTTATGCTGGGAGTTGTAGTTTGGTAACAGGGTGGAGACCTCAGCTAACGACCTTGGGGGTAAAACAGGTGAACAGGAGACACCCCAGAACCTTTGGGGCTCGCAGCCATGTCCGCTCCTGACAGATGGGCAGAGGGGCAGCGTTTTATTTCGAGGATACGGCGGGGGGACGCTTGTTCTTTTTCTAACCTCCGGCCCCGGTTCATAATAAAGGATAATCTGAGAGTCAATTAGCACTAAAATATGTCCCCGACATTTCATCTCAGCCGCTCCTTATGATGGGGGCTAAATATAAGGTGCTCTCGAGGGGCCTCTCCTAATTATGGGGTATTAACCAAGCGACACATGCCCCTTACAGAAAAGATATTAATAAACATCAGATACGCACAGAAGATGCCGGGAATGTCTGACCACCCATTGTGAGATAGGTGGTCCGTCAATCTGCCACTGCAGAAAGGGGCACACAAGGGTACAGCTCTCCCCATTCAAGCCTATGGAGATATACGCCTCCCCAGGTAAAACCAGGGACAAGACATTTTCCTCCATACTGGGTCCCCTGATAGTGACCGCTGCAGCCAATCAGTGTCTTCAACCTCATTAAAGAAGCCAAGCGGTATGGAGGCGCAGCACGTGATTGGCTGATTTTTTGTAAAATATTTGAAACTTTTTTTTTTGTACATTTGCTTCTTACATGGAAAGGTAATTGACTTTCTATGTAATCTTTGTTAAAGGGAACTCATCATTAAATTAATGCTGCCTGAAACACGGTCGGCAGGAATCAGAGCCCGGCCGCACAATGCTTTCCAAGGAGAAACCTGAGCAGTCCGCTGCGGCCCCTTGACTCCGCCACACTCCATTCCCTGTGTGTACATCGGGTGAGAGCCGTCAATCATCTGGAACGGGGGGAGGGAGAAGCCGGCTGGGGACTATGGAAGGAGACGGGACTAGTCCGGTTCGGCTTAGCACACTACGTTTACCCTTAAAATCTTGCAAGAAAATAATGACAGGTTCCCTTTAAATGTTTTCTATTATTTTGCTGTGGCAGGGTGTTTATAAGTCCTTTATTCAGGTGAGTGATCTGCAAATCCAACAGATCTCCAACATTGCAACAGGTAAAGAGGACCGCACATGAAGAGGAAATCAGTGCAGGATAGAAGCTGTGCTGGTAAATGTGCTAATGAGGACAGCAGTGCTCTGCATAGACATGGCTCACAACCAGCCTATATTCCTGGTAGACTGCACATGAAGAGGAAATTAGTGCAGGATAGAAGCTGTGCCGGTAAATGTGCTAATGAGGACAGCAGTGCCCTGCATATAGGCTGGATGTGAACCATGTCTATGAAGAGCACTGCTGTCCTCATTAGCAAGTTTACCAGCACAGCTTCTATCCTGCATTGATTTCCTCTTCATGTGCAGTCTACCAGTAATATAGGCTGGATGTGAGCCATGTCTATTACTGGTAGACTGCACAGGAAGAGGAAATCAATACAGGATAGAAGATGTGCCGGTAAATGTGCTAATGAGGACAGCAGTGCTCTGCATAGACATGGCTCACATACAGCCTATATTACTGGTAGACTGTACATGAAGAGGAAATCAGTGCAGGATAGAAGCTGTGCCAGCAAATGAGCTAAGGAGGACAGCAGCGTTCTGCATACACACTACTCACATCCAGCCTATATTACTGGTATTACTTTTGCACTACAAAAACTCGTTCCTCGTGTCTTTAACATGAACAGGAAATCAGTGCAGGATAGAAGCTGTGCCAGCAAATGAGCTAAGGAGGACAGCAGCGCTCTGCATACACACTACTCACATCCAGCCTATATTACTGGTATTACTTTTGCACTACAAAAACTCGTTCCTCGTGTCTTTAACATGAAGAGGAAATCAGTGCAGGATAGAAGCTGTGCCAGCAAATGAGCTAAGGAGGACAGCAGCGCTCTGCATACACACTACTCACATCCAGCCTATATTACTGGTATTACTTTTGCACTACAAAAACTCGTTCCTCGTGTCTTTAACATGAACAGGAAATCAGTGCAGGATAGAAGCTGTGCCAGCAAATGAGCTAAGGAGGACAGCAGCGCTCTGCATACACACTACTCACATCCAGCCTATATTACTGGTATTACTTTTGCACTACAAAAACTCGTTCCTCGTGTCTTTAACATGAAGAGGAAATCAGTGCAGGATAGAAGCTGCGCCGGTAAATATGCTTATGAAGACAGCAACGCTCTGCATACACACAGCTCACATCCTGCCTATATTACTGATAGACCGCACATGAAGAGGAAATCAGTGCAGGATGGAAGCTGTGCTTGTATATATGGTAATGAAGACAGCAACGCTCTGCATACACACAGCTCACATCTATATTACTGGGAGAGACACTCCTACAAGACAAAAATCTATAATTTGGGTAAGGGTGCAAACAAACTGGTTATCTGGGAATGGGAAAACCTGAAAATGAAGGCTGAAACTTAGTGCAATATTATTAACTACAGGTAACCAATAACATAAGTAATATGTTTTCCTATGTGAAAGGTGTCCATCGCCTCGAAAGAGATTTTCCACTACTTAGATATAGTAGAGATTGATAAGTCGTCCATATCAGATTAGTGGGGGCCAGGCATAAATAGGCACATAAAGTGGAATACAGTGGCGCCATAACACCAATCGTGGCCTCTCCTGAATACTGTAGATCAGCTCCATTCACATTCACCGCTCTGTAATCTGCTGCGGATTTTCCGAGAGCAAATATTCAGGTAAAATCTGCCTTATCTGAATTCACTTCTACTGGGGATGGATTTTAGGGGAATAGGCTGTTTAAATGGACGGATGCAGGGACCCCCTGGTGCAGCGCGTCGCCTGTTTGTGCCGCTTTTTCCTAATAGGTCTCATTACAGTCCTGATAGACTCACTGCTGATTGAGTTGATATTTATTACCCCCTCCTTCCAGAAAAGTAAGTGACCCCAAGTGGCGGATGACTACTCGCAGTAAAAGCCTGAGCTCGGCATATTCCTGGCCCCCGCACAATGAAATAAGCCCCCGTGAAGAGTAGTCGAGCCGCGACCGCTAAATCCATCTGTCTCCATGCTGCGATATGGGAGGTCCGCGCTCGCTGCACTTCATCAACACAATGGACGCTCTCTCCACGGATGCAAATGAGCTCAAATATTTACTCACAATGACGCCCGTTACGCCAGGTTCCCATGGCAGCCTGGAGCGAAGGAGGGTGGCAGCACTAACGGACACCGCTCCTCCAGACTGTGTGCGCAGCGTCAGAGGGGCGAGATAAATGAGAAACTGGAACTTAGCAGAGCAGCAAACTGGGCGACCAAAGGGACAGTGCAGTCTAATGTAGACAAGGCCTAATCGCTGTGTGATAAGGAATCCGGAAACTTTATTATATGCTTGTGTTACAATTCCTGCTTGCTGTCAGTGACTGGAAACGTTATAATTTATATCCAGAAACTGAAAAACTGCAAAAATTGCAATTCAGTGCAGCTCATCTGCAGCTTTTCCATCAGTAGAAGTAATGCGGCTTCTTTGTTTTGACCTCTGCTGGAGTTACAATACTTTGTTGCAATGTATCAGCGAAGGCAAACTGAGCTGCGGATTGCCTGGAGTGGATACAATTCCAGAAAACTGTCATTTAGATGAGAGGTATGAGGTCTGTGCAGGATTTCAGCCGCATGGTTGTACAGACACTTTCACCCCAATAAAAATGACACCTTTTTTGTAGAGATCTGATGTGCCAGACCCGAGAAATCGAGTGTAGAAACCGCATGCAAATCAGACCGCTAAGTGCACTGGGGGCGTGTCAGTGCACTTAGAAGCAGCCTGACACGCCCCCAGGGCCTTTCCAGTCTGATTCGCATACGGCTTGTACACTTTATTTCTTGGGTCTGGCACATCGGATCGCTACAAAAATAGTGTCACTTTTATTAGGGCAGAGCCGTACCTATAGTTTCATAAGAAAAAAAATGTCTGGACAGAGTCCCTTTAAGAGATATGGACAAGTTTGGGAACTTTTTTTAAGGGATTTTTAAAGAATTTTTGCTATTAAGCTAAAAGAATCCCCTTCTGCAGCTTCTGGGCTGTATTCTATAAAGGTGAATCTTGCTACTGGCCCCCCTTTCAGACCTCATAACAACTTTATAAAATATTACCTTAAAATAAAAATAAAATAAATCTTTATTTTTATATAGCGCTAACATATTCTGCAGAGCTTCACATACATCAGGAACGCTGTCCCCATTGGGGCTCACAATCTAAATTCCCTATTTGTATGTCTTTGGAGTGTGGGAGGAAAACCGGAGAACCTGGAGGAAACCCACGCAAACACGGGGAGAACATACAAACTCCTTGCAGATATTGTCCTTGGTGGGATTCGAACCCAGGACCCCAGCGCTGCAAGGCTGCAGTGCTAACCACTGAGCCACCGTGCCGCCCCAGGGGGCGGGCTGTATTTCATCTGTTACCCCCCCCCCCTCCTGCCGCTGTTCGCCATCCCCCAGTGTTCATTTACATAGTTGAGGCCGCCGCCCTCATCTTCCGCAGTGCTCCGGAAGTCTCGCGCATGCGCAGTGGCACCATCGCTGGACTGAGTGCTGTTTTCGATAGAAAAGATGGGTAATAGGTAACGGGGATGATAAAAATAAGCAATGGCCAGCGCAAGCGCCTAACGGTAGAGGTAAAAGCGTGGGCACGAGATTATGGACGGGTACTTGGATGACCATAATCTCGCGCCTGCGCAATAACATCACCGGCGCTCAGTCCTGCGATAGTGCCACTGCGTATGCGCGATACTCCCGAAGCACTGCGGAAGATGAGGGCGGCGGCCTCATCTATGTACATGAACACTGGGGGACGGCGAACAGAGGCAGGATGGGGGGAAACAGACAAAATACAGCCCGCCCCCGGGGCCAGCAAACCTCATTACCATAGCAAAAGGTAATATTTTATAAAGTTATTTAGGTCTGAAAGGTGGGCCAGTAACAAGATGCACCTTTATAGAATGCAGCCCAGGAGCTGAAGGGGATTCTTTTAGTTTAATAGCGAAAATTCTGGTGAAAGGTTCCCTTTAAATGCTTCTATTTGGGCCCCAAAATTATGTTTTTCAAATAGGTTTAATTAAACTAAATTAAATAAATAAATAAAAAAAAAAAAAAAAAAAAAAAAAAAAAAAAAAAGTTTTACCTTTTGGGTTTACCAGGCTCTTTGCACATTGTTGGCTGCAGATGGAGTTAACAAGAAGTCTCTCAGGGAGCTGCTTCTTACAGGAAATGTGTATTCTTTTATCCTGGGTTCACACGGACATATACATATCAACCCGTATAGGGAACGGCAATGCCCGGGCCGACCAGAACATAGAGCCTAATAAACACATATGAGGCTGTATGTTCGGGTCAGGCGACCCACTGTCCACCTGGGCATTATGGACAATGAAATATATCCATTTGATCTCAGCCTTACTGAATCTCTTGCGCTGATTTATGAGCTGAGAGGAGGTCAGAAAAAGACAGATAAAATAGATACAAACTCCTCAGCTCACTGGCGGATTCTCAGTTAACTCATTTTGCAGCCAGCAATAGATCGGAGGCTACAGAAGGTAAATGGTGCAACATTTTTAATGAATTCCAATTGCAAACATTTTTTTTTTAGTCTAAAATCCATGCATTTTGGTAAAAATAAATTGCTCCTGATGCAAGAGCTGATGGCCCCTTTAAATATTAGGATAAAGCAGTATAAATGTTTTTTATATTTATATACTTTGCACTTAATTCTACATAATAATACATTTATTGTTGGATAATCCAGAACATCTGATACATTTGTGGAAAAAAAAAAACCAAAACACAAGAAGTACAACTTTTTGGGTGACGATATTTTTCAGGGTGATACGACAGCTGACGGGCACCGCAGCATGTAAACACAACACAAATCTCACCACATCCTGGAAACCATGAGATACAGAACGCGATGTGACCCACGCAGCTGACAGACAGCCGCCAACTTCACAGCGCTACACATGAAGGATGCAACGGGCACACCGGGTACTGAACACGTGCCATACCAGTACACACCAGCAAGACTGCACTGGAAACCACAGGAAACGGCAACGTAAATATAGAGCAATTCCTCAACCCACCGCCAGGCAGGACTCCAGAAAAGCTGGGTGGTTACCAATATAGAGAGCACATATTGGCGGCGTCACCCAACTTTCCAAAACTCCTCAATGGCTCACCGGCCTCATCACCCACATATTACTGCCTGACCAGCACAAGGTGCCATTCAGGGCTTCAGAAAAGCTGGGTGGTAACCCATATCTAAGTCATTACAGTTTCCACAGTCATAGTCACCCAGATTTCCAGGACTCGAGTGGTACACCTGCTTCCTCTACTCACATATTACTGCACGACCTGGTAGATTGGTCACTCAGGGTTTCAGAAAAGATGGGTGGAATCAATTCTAGCATCCATGGAGTTTGACATGCAGTTTTCGCCAAGACTCCTTGATGGCTCATCTGCTTCCTTTGCTTCTACAATATTGCAAGACAAGGCCAATGTATACATTCAGGGCTTCGGGAAAGCTGGGTGAAGCTCGCACTGGGGTTGTCCTGCTCAATTTAATAACACAACTCTCTTCTCTACTTCTATACTACAACAAAATCAGGAATATTTGCTATTGAGGACTCCATGTAAACTGAGTGTCAACTCCTAGGATACTATTCAGCTCACACAGCGGCTGCCTCCCAGCTTTCCTAGACCCTGAGAAGCCCACCTACTTTACAGTAAAGCTGGGTGGAAACGAATATGTTCAGAGTACAGATAACAGGGGGTTGTAACCCAGCTTTCCGAGACCTTTGGTTGACACATCTACTTCCTCCATATTCTATTACACTTATACAGGACTGCCATTCAGAACTCTAGGAAAGTTGGATGGTGACCCTGATTTAGGCCATTAAAGCTACTACGGGGATTAACTAGCCTTTTAAAATGGACAGTCTCTGAGTAGTATAGGGGTTCACTATAAGACCCAGTGGGGTGTCAACAAACAGCCGTTTAAAGGGGCTACAACACTTATATTTAATTCGGAGAGCGCTGCAATACACTGTATGGCCTATAATGGCCTCTTATGATGGGGGAAATCATTTGAATTAAGACCCCCACAAGCGCAAACCATTATCTTTATTTCTAAGCGGAGAGGAATGTAGACGACGGGGTCAACAACGTAGCGGCCTCATCAAAAGTGTCTACAGGACGATGCTTCCCGCAGACGTGGCGGCTTCTGGTGCCCTCTGTGGCGGTTGTACCCGCCGGCTCTGGGTCACACCACGAAAATGATGTCAGATCTCGACTGACACTTCCTTTATTTATAAGAATGAAAGGAGAATAATTACTGGGGGGAATCCAGCGTCCTGTAATCCAGAACATCTGACAGTCCGGCACCTAATTCCAGAAGACAATACAGTGCAGAGCGTCACAAATGAAGACATTCAAAATCAATTTACTAATCTGAGGTTCTGTTTTCTACTTTTCTATGACCGGTCTGATGACGCAGGGTTAAATTATTTATTACAATTTTACATAGTGCAGTTCATCATTAGTAAATGAACATAACATTATCTAGATGTATCCACTCCACACTAGTTACAATGTATCACAATATTCCATCTGTTTTGGATTCAAGTTGACCGTTCTCCCCTGGACTGATACAATGTAAGGGCTCATGCGCATGTAAGGCTAGGTTCACATTTCCGTCAATTTGTATCAGTCACAATCACCGGCTCTGGTAAACAACGGAATCCGTTTGGCGGATTCCGTTGTTTCCCATAGACTTGTATTAGTGGCGGATTGCGACTGATGACCTTGCGTTGCATCCGCTGTGCCGCAGTCAGTCGTTTTTGGACTGACCGCCGGGCGGAAACGACGCAGAATGTAACATTTTTTGGGTTGTCAAAATTAACGCACCGCGCAGGAATCCGTTGCAGTCTGTCACGCTCGTAATGTTTGTCTATGGTGCTGGATTCCGTCATGCTCTACTGAGCATGCCCAGCATGTTTGGAACACCCACTGGGCTGTCCCAAACACAAACTGATCATGACGGATCCGTCAAAAAATGGACGCACAGCGGATGTAACGGATGCGACGGATCTGTTTTTTCACAGGATTCCTGTGAACGGAATCCTGTGAAATAACACATCCGTTGCGTCAGTTGACATCTAAAAAACGACGGATCTGTCGCTCAGTCGCAATGACGGACCTGACTGATTTAAAATAACGGAAATGTGAACCTAGCCTAACTGCTGAATCTTCTGCAGCGATTTGTCAGTACATGTGCGCGTCAAATCGCTGCAAAAACACTGCATAATGGATGCAATTTTTTTGTAAAAAAAAAAAAAGACGATTTCATGCGCTCTGGCTGCTGCCCCCGCCATAGACAGAGCGGGAGCTGTATCCAGAACGCACGGAATAATTGACATGCTCATTTTATGAACTCACGGATTTGGGTCAAAATTTTAGCATCCAAATTGCTGCATTCATAAAAGCATCGTGCGCACGTATCATGCACAATCTACATAGACTGTGCAGGGGACGCAGGACGCATGCATTTACACTGCAGTGTTATACGCAGCGTAAATGCATGTAATTACGCTACGTGCGCACGAGCCCTAACAATCCAGCGGCTGTATAAGGCGACAAGATTTCAGCTGGAGTTGGTTTCTATTCAATGACAGCAAGCATGGCTCTTTAACAAGGAGTTGTAGAACTTTTCATTGTGATCAAGATTTAGGGCACACGACAATACAAGCCACAATGGGAAAAACAGCCACTGCAAGTCTTTAGTAAGGTTGTGCCTGCAACGAATGGAACTCCACTTATGGGACTACAAATCCCAGCATGGAAGCACAATCTTATGCTGCAGATTTTTGCAGCAGATTTTCCTCTTTGCAATGCAGTAGGGCGAAATCTTTAGCAAATCTGCGATAAATCTGACATGAGGATTTTGTGGCAGATTTTCCTCTGATTCATGGCAAAAAAAGAAGTGGAAGATTTGAGTGTGTGCTGAAGGCCTCGTTCACATCTCTGCAATTTGCAGATACAGGCGTACACATTATGGTCTGTGGCGCTGTTCACACAGATTTGCATTGTGCCCGGACAATTTTGTTCTAAGGCTGTCTACAGGGAGCGTGGGGATCCCGATCCCTGTGGCTGGATATTACCGCCATTGATTGCAGATTTCTGACCCAGGTGCCTTCGTGCATTATGTCAGGGTGACAGAAGGGGTTAATCAGGATGATTTTGCAATCATCTGTCTGCTAGAGAGTGAGCTATGATGGGAGCCATACTGACATAACCCCGAAACAGACGACACCCGGCACAAACCACAGCGAGTATGAAGGAGGCACATCCCGCCTGCAGTCTGGTGATGGAGCAGATTAACCCCCGCAGAGCACGTCATGCCAACCTGAAGCCCCCCGCCAACAGACGACACAGGTGTGGATGTGATGACGATGGCGGGGACACAACAAAAGTCTCAGCAGAGGAGGAGGAAGATGAGGGTCTCGTCTGTACACAAACCTGCTCCAAACCACAGCGCCCCAATCTCTGATCACCCCCGAACATGAGCCTGCACCTGCGTCACACAGAGGGAGCAGAGCCCGCCGCAGGATGAAATGCTCTGCAACTTCAATGTAGTGTTTCAGGAATGATTGTGCCAATCTACACAGGCAAATTATTTGCTAGAAGATGCCCCCCAGTAGTAAAACCTGCACCAAATCCTGCACAATAAGCTGCAGATTTCTACTTACACATTAAATATCAGCTCAGTCTCTGCTCCGAACTTTCAGCTGTAAATAAAAATGTAGCGTGTGAACATAGCCGAACTGTGTGTGAGGAATATTTCCACTCACTGACAGCAAGCAGAGATCTTGCAATAGTAAGGCCGGTTTCAGATGTCCGTGTTTAATCAGGTACAAGTCACACACATGGTTGTGGTCTTGGTCATACTGGTGTCACGTGTGTGACATCTGCGTTTGCATACGTGTGACACGTACCGGAGAAAACACGGGTCTTTGAAGTAAAAAGATATTCTATATTTACCTGTATCCAGCGCTGTTTTCTTCGGCTCTGCTGTCTCCCGCTCCTGACCGCCGCTCATTATATTCATTGATTATTCACCGCACTCAGAACCTGGAAGCCGGAGCATCGCGGGGGACTTCAGTGCCGGACAGCACAGCCGAGGACAGCACCGCGGGGACAGGTGAGTATTCACAAAGCAAGCAGTGTGTGCAGGGACATCCAGGTGGTCATTAGAGTTCCCAATGAACTCTAATGACACCCCCGTGACACCCGCGCTACAGCGGGTGTTAGGACGGTGACTTCACGGGTTCATTGGGAACTGTGATGAGTCCCCGATGCTGTCCTCGCGATGGTCCGGTTTCCAGGTTCCAAAATTCTGGCTTTGGGAATTTTGCCGTCTCGTTTGCTAAGCCCTTTCCCGTTTTTATGAGAAATAAATGCGCTGGTACAAAAGAACAGAAAGTTGAAAAATGTTTGCATCAAATGTTGCAACATTCCACACCAGAAAACTAATATAAGGCCGGCAAATGTTCCCATTCAAAAGTATCTTAGTAAATTGCAACACTGATTTATTAAATTAAAAGAAAATAAAAATAAAAAAAAAGTAAAAATGCCCCCCCCCCCAAAAAAAAAAACAACAAAAAAAAACATAAAAACAAAAACCAATACTAGGAAGTACAGGCAGCGACTTGGGTGTGAGCGGTATTGGCGGCCATATTGGTTGTCACCCAGCTTTCCTACAAACCGAAAACTAAGAATTACCGGAACAGACCTTGACTGGTGACTGTCTGACTTTAAGGCGGTATTATGTATTTATATGGTATCACTCAGTATGGCGGCACATATAATTATAACCAGCTCCTACATGGCACCTGTCTGTCAGGCCTCACTTCTCGGGGCCTCGTCCTCAGAGCTGTCACTGCTGTCTCCATCCTTAAATAAAGACCAAACCCAGCGGGGGAAGGGATAATACAGAGACCCCTGGAATGTAACCAGGGAGGCCTGTCAGTCATATAAAGACTAATGAGCCGGAGAAGTGTCGCTGCCCACCACAACTCTGTGCCAGGGATGAAGGCAGCACATGTGACTGTCAATCAGGCCTGGGGAGCGGCCACGTACACGGATCACAGTGATGGCGCCCGCTCTGCACGTGGCCGGGGGATTGTGCAATAAGATTGCACCATCTGCATTGCTACATTGGGACGACTTGGCTACAATATTTAAAAAGGAGCTTTCACTGAAAAAAAAATTACTTAATCTGGCATTAAATATTCTGGATTAACAGATATTTCAGAGATTAATTAATATATATATATATATATATATATATATATATATATTAAACAGATCTTCACTGTATGAGGTTTGGGGTATTGAGGTGGACCCCGGACTGAACTGGTCCCCAGGGAACCAGACGTCTGGGGTACAAGCACCGCAAGCACTGGGCACAGTTCCGACGATGACCAGTGTGCGGTGACATTTAGAGCTCACACTTGTGTAAAAAAATGGACAATTGCAATGAATCGGATTACACTCGCACCCGTCACTCAATGAGGCGGAGCAGATCTGTGAGTTTTTCCTCGGCTATAGGAAACATATGTCAGCGTGGGGCGAGTGGACGAGTAAAACGACCGAGGCTCACCAATGCAAGTCTACAAGTGTGAGAAAGAAAACGGCTGTCACACGGATGGAACATCTCATCTGTATGGCGTCCGGTTTTTACGGACACATCAGCATTTTGTAGCAGAGAACATGTAAATGATTGAAGAATAATAGCTGCTGAGAAAAAAACCGTCCATCACACAGATGCTAGAAGAGAAAATAATCACACACTCACATAACATAGGGAATACCAAACAGGTTTCACTTGGACAATTTTGTGGGATGAAAATTGGACCTTTTTTATATGCAAGTGTGAGCGAGCCCTGAGACAGAGGGTCTGAATGAGCAGAGAAACTGATCAGGTGTCTAATGACTGGTTTAGGGTCCAAATTAATTATATGAGCTGGTGTGGGGGTCTAAATCAGTTTCGGGGCTGGTGTGGGGTCTGAATTAATTTCGGGGCTGGTGTGGGGTCTGAATTAATTTCGGGGCTGGTGTGGGGGTCTGAATTAATTTCGGGGCTGGTGTGGGGGTCTGAATTAATTTCGGGGCTGGTGTGGGGTCTGAATTAATTTCGGGGCTGGTGTGGGGTCTGAATTAATTTCGGGGCTGGTGTGGGGGTCTGAATTAATTTCGGGGCTGGTGTGGGGGTCTGAATTAATTTCGGGGCTGGTGTGGGGTCTGAATTAATTTCAGGGCTGGTGTGGGGTCTGAATTAATTTCGGGGCTGGTGTGGGGGTCTGAATTAATTTCGGGGCTGGTGTGGGGGTCTGAATTAATTTCGGGGCTGGTGTGGGGGTCTGAATTAATTTCGGGGCTGGTGTGGGGGTCTGAATTAATTTCGGGGCTGGTGTGGGGGTCTGAATTAATTTCGGGGCTGGTGTGGGGGTCTGAATTAATTTCGGGGCTGGTGTGGAGTCTGAATTAATTTCGGGGCTGGTGTGGGGTCTGAATTAATTTCGGGGCTGGTGTGGGGTCTGAATTAATTTCGGGGCTGGTGTGGGGTCTGAATTAATTTCAGGGCTGGTGTGGGGTCTGAATTAATTTCAGGGCTGGTGTGGGGGTCTGAATTAATTTCAGGGCTGGTGTGGGGGTCTGAATTAATTTCAGGGCTGGTGTGGGGGTCTGAATTAATTTCAGGGCTGGTGTGGGGTCTGAATTAATTTCGGGGCTGGTGTGGGGGTCTGAATTAATTTCGGGGCTGGTGTGGGGGTCTGAATTAATTTCGGGGCTGGTGTGGGGTCTGAATTAATTTCGGGGCTGGTGTGGGGTCTGAATTAATTTCGGGGCTGGTGTGGGGGTCTGAATTAATTTCAGGGCTGGTGTGGGGGTCTGAATTAATTTCAGGGCTGGTGTGGGGGTCTGAATTAATTTCAGGGCTGGTGTGGGGGTCTGAATTAATTTCGGGGCTGGTGTGGGGGTCTGAATTAATTTCGGGGCTGGTGTGGGGGTCTGAATTAATTTCGGGGCTGGTGTGGGGTCTGAATTAATTTCAGGGCTGGTGTGGGGGTCTGAATTAATTTCAGGGCTGGTGTGGGGGTCTGAATTAATTTCAGGGCTGGTGTGGGGGTCTGAATTAGTTTTGGGGTTTCTGTGGGGTGTGAATTAGTTTTGGGGCTGGTGTGGGGGTCTGAATTAATTTCAGGGCTGGTGTGGGGGTCTGAATTAATTTCAGGGCTGGTGTGGGGGTCTGAATTAATTTCGGGGCTGGTGTGGGGGTCTGAATTAATTTCGGGGCTGGTGTGGGGTCTGAATTAATTTCAGGGCTGGTGTGGGGGTCTGAATTAATTTCAGGGCTGGTGTGGGGGTCTGAATTAGTTTTGGGGTTTCTGTGGGGTGTGAATTAGTTTTGGGGCTGGTGTGGGGGTCTGAATTAATTTAGGGGCTGGTGTGGGGTTTGAATTTAGGGGCTGGTGTGGGGTCTGAATTAGTTTCGGGGCTGGTGTGGGGGTCTGAATTAGTTTCGGGGCTGGTGTGGGGGTCTGAATTAGTTTCGGGGCTGGTGTGGGGGTCTGAATTAGTTTTGGAGCTGGTGTGGGGGGGGGGGGTCGGATTCTGCATCTACAGCACGCGTACATGTTGGCACAGTGGTAGGAGGCAAGCCCCTGTTATGCTGCCCACGCTCTGCTATGAGGGAATAGCGCTATATAAATGAATAAATTATTATTATGAGGGGGCTGGGGTCACTTTTGGCTTTAATTACAGTGATTGATGTCCTGTGACAACCAAGCACTGTGTCTGTACTGTTCTCCAGCAAGTTGTCACAGAACTACAAGCCCCAGCATGCCCCGGGGGCTGACAGGTCCCCCCAGCACAAAAGCCAGAAAGTCTGATGCAACACACACGTGACATTTAACTCTTGCTCTACTGCTGGAATAATGCCGGCAGAGTGTGAACAGCCGGCGCATCTCACCCCTTATTCTCCTCCTTGGTCATGGCGATGACGGGAATGGCCGATATCTCAGGTGTCAGAGAGACCCAAACAGCCGGCGACCAGCGTGCACGGGACCGAAAGTGGGAAGGAATTCGCGGGGACACGCAACAGTCTATGGGTGAGTGTAACCAGAGGCGTCTCGGGCGGGAACAAGAAGGGAGCGGTCGGGTTCCGGGAGGAGAAGGTTCCGCCTGTGATACAGTAAAAGATGAGGAGGATGAATGTCACCTAGTTCTCTTCCATCTTTATACAACTATTGCAGAAGTTTTACTTTGTACTGTAAAGTGACACTGCTGCTGTGGGGTCTCAAATAGTTTTGGGCCACGAGCAACTATCACTATGGGTGTATGTAACCATGGAGACCTAAGCTGCAATGCCCTGCACATGAGGTAAGAGACATGGCTATATCAGGAGAACTATACTACATTTGTAATTGGAGGTATTTACTAATATTATTATTACTACATATTGGACTAGGATCTTGGAGTTGGGAATACCCCTTTAAGTGCTTTCCCAAGATTGATTCCCCGCTCAGCTCCATCCTCTTTGGCTTTATTGATCACTCACTTTCTGATTTCCTTGTCTGATACCTGACCTTATACTGACAGTAAGTTATCAATCAAGCAAAAGAGGGAAACAACCTCGGGAAGTGCTCTGCCACACCCAGAGCACTTAATGCCTCATTTGCATGTGAATTAAAGGCTAACTTCTAGGGAATACAGCAACAGAGAGAAAATATAAAGGTGGTGGATTTACATTTCATATACTTGAATATCCAAATATATGGTTTGGGGGTGGAGGGGTTGATTTCCTTTAAAACCATACGGTGACCACCAAACTAAAGAAAAAAAATGTAAATAGCAGAATCGCTCCGAGAGAAAGGACTAAAAAGAAATCAAAATGTTTTATGGACGATAAAACCAACATTATAAAAACTATAGCTGGTAACACAAAAACAAGCTTTGATACACCTCTGCCTCCCGAAAAATAAAAATAAAGGTTTTAGCTCATGGAAGTAAAGGAATAAAGATAGAAAGCGAAGAGCGGCGTATTGGGACTCTGTGGCCCGAAGGCTTGTATACATCCGGAGCCATCCCTGATGAGAGAACAGGAAGAAGAAGGCACAATCTCATCCATAGATGGCTGCCAACGATATTCCCCACTTCTGCCCCCGAATCCTGCGGTGGCATCGTCACATCGGTCACTGTCAGGGCGACATGGCAGAGGGTGTGGATGCTTTTCTGGATGATGTAACAATAGAGCCTTATAGTTTATATAGTCAGGGGTTTTCAGTGATGATGAATTGGATCACAGGGTCAGTCCCATTCAAATTTTCAGGGAGCAATTTCTTTCAAGAAAAGGAGATAAGTGGCCACCAGAGGAGGAGGGAGAATAATAGCGAAGAACACACACAGAATCTGCTGGTTTCCAGTGCTTTAGCTCACTCCAAAGCTGGATTCACAGCTACAATGCTCTGTGCTGCTGTATAATATCTTGCACGCTGCTGCTTTCTAGTAAGCAGGGGTGGGATTCAAATTTTTAAAGGGAACCTGTCATCAGAAATTTAGCTTTAAACCTAAAAGATTCCCCCTCTGCAGCTCCTGGGCTGCATTCTAGCAATGTTCCTATTGTTCTTGTGCCCCCTTTCTGACCAAAATAAAGACTTTATAAATTGGTACCTTTTTGTATTCAAATCTTGATAATGGTACACGGGGGCGGGGTCTCTGGTGTCCGTTAGTCTGCCTCCTGTCGCTTTAGGCCGTCCCCCATTGCTCCATTTCATATCTCAGGACGCCGCCCAGTGGGGTCCCGCGCATGCGCCGTGCGACTGTGCACTGTGTGCACAGTGACCGCTAGTGACGTGTGCGCATGCACGAGGTTATGGGCGACGCTGTGATTGCATCGCAAGTGCCCTCCCATAATCTCGTGCCCGCCCTTTCCCCTCTGCCTCCAGCGTACTGCGCAAGCGCTCGCCAGATGACACGACGTCACCTCTCGTAACCAGTGGTGGCCTGCTCCGCTCCTCCCATCTATTTCCTGCTGCAGGGTAAGATGGGAAAGAGGTGACGTCGGGTCATCTGGCCAGCGCTTGCGCAGAACGCTGGAGGCAGAGGGGAGAGCGTGGCCACGAGATGATGGGCGGGCACTTGTAATGCAATCACAGCGCCGCCCATAATCTCGTGCCTGCGACACACGTGACCAGCGGTCCTCGCATGCGCGGCACCTCGGGCGCAGTGGGCAGCGTCCTGGAGTATGGAATGGAGCGTTGGGGACGGCGTAAATCGCCAGAAAGGACAGTAACGGACACCAGAGAGCCCACCCCCGTGTACCATTATCAAGATTTGAATACAAAAAGGTACAACTTTATAAAGTCTTTATTTTGATCAGAAAGGGGGCACAAGAACAACAGGAACCTTGCTAGAATGCAGCCCAGGAGCTGCAGAAGGGGAAACTTTTAGGTTTAAAGCTAAATTTCTGATGACAGGTTCCCTTTAACAACAGGTTCTCTGTAAACCCCGTCCAGTTGAAAACCACACCCATTCTGTAACCACACCCATTTTGTTAGCCACACCCATTTTCACGCATCTTCCTCAACCAAAAAATACAAGTGATTTAAAGTATAATCTCTTTCCCCTTCTTCCCCTCCTCTACAGTCACTCTCCTGTCCAGCACCAGTTGTTCCAGTCACTGTCAGTCTTATTGTATTAAACGTTTTTTCTACAATTTTTAAAAATTATTACTAAAGGAGCCCTGCTAAAATTGGAACAGACGACCTTCCCCATACAGATCTCATCCCATTATGGCCCCTTTCCCCTACAGATCCCATCCCATTATGGCCCCTTTCTTGTACAGATCCCATCCCATTATGGCCCCTTTCTTGTACAGATCCCATCCCATTATGGCCCCTTTCCCCTGCAGATCCCATCCCATTATGGCCCCTTTCTTCTACAGATCCCATCCCATTATGGCCCCTTTCCCCTGCAGATCCCATCCCATGTGTCTCCTTTTCCCCTACAAGTCCCATCCCATTATGGCCTCTTTCCCCTGCAGATCCCATCATGGCTTCTTTTCCCAGCAGATCTTATCCCATGTATTCCCATATAGCTCTCATCTATGCAGCCTCCTCTCCCAATATAGCTCCCATCTTTATGCGGCTCGTCTCCCCATATAGCTCCCATCTTTATGCGGCTCGTCTCCCCATATAGCTGCCCTCTTATGCAGCCCCTCTCCCCATATAGCTGCCATCTTTTGCGGCCTCCTCTTCCCATATAGCTCCCATCTATGCAGCCCCTCTTCCCATATAGCTCCCATCTTTATGCGGCTCCTCTCCCCATATAGCTGCCATCTTTTGCGGCCCCTCTCCCCATATAGCTGCCATCTTTTGCGGCCTCCTTTCCCCATATAGCTGCCCTCTTATGCAGCCCCTCTCCCCATATAGCTGCCATCTTTATGCGGCTCGTCTCCCCATATAGCTGCCATCTTTATGCGGCCCCTCTCCCTGCATCTTCGGCTCTATGAGCGCTTACCTGCTCCAAACACCGGCGGCTGCTTCTCTGTCTTCCGTCCTCCTCCGCGGCTCTCTGCAGTCACACTGACGCTGACAGACAGCAGGAGGAGGAGCTACCTCCCCACGCTGCCGTGACCTCTGTAGCGTCAGCGCGTCAGGTCAGGGAGCAGACAGGCTCCACTGTACCTGGAAATGCGGCACGTACGGAGGTACGGAGATTCATTTGTGCTAGTGTCTTAAAGAGACTAACACAGATGAATACAGGGAACCGGATCGCGGGAGCTGTTTCTTGCCGCTTCGGGGAACCGGCTGCTATTTTAACAACCGGTTCTCCAGAACTGGACAGAACCGGCTGAATCCCACCCCTGCTAGTAAGTGTTTATCTTACCACAGTGCTAAATTCACAGCTACACTGCTCAGTACTGCTACATAATGTCCTCTATGTTGTTGCTTTCTAATAACTGTTTATCTTACCACAGCACTGGATTCTCAGCTACAATGCTCCTTGCTGCTGTATAATCATAACATCATAGAATATTAGGGTTGGAATGGACCTCCTGGGTCATCTCGTCCAACCCCCCGCTCAAAGCAGGAGTCACTAAATCACCCCAGACAGATGTCCATCCAACCTCTTTTTAAAGACTTCCATTGAAGGAGACCTCCCCACCTCTCGTGGCCGCCTGTTCCACTCATTGATCACCCACGCTGTCAAAAAGTTTTTTCTAATATCTAATCTGTGTCTCCTCCCATCAGTTTCATCCCATTGCTTCTAGTCTTTCCTTGTGAAAATGAGAATAATAATAATTAATTATAATTTTATTCATTTATATAGCGCTATTAATTCCACAGCGCTTAACATACATTGGCAACACTGTCCCCATTGGGGCTCACAATCTAGAGTCCCTATCTGTATGTCTTTGGAGTGTGGGAGGAAACTGGAGAACCTGGAGGAAACCCACGCAAACACGGGGAGAACATACAAACTCCTTGCAGATGGTGTCCTTGGTGGGATTTGAACCCAGGACCCCAGCGCTGCAAGACTGCAGTGCTAACCACTGAGCCACCACAAGACTGCAGTGCTCACCACAAGACTGCAGTGCTAACCACTGAGCCACCGTGCCACCCAGAATAAAACTGATCCCTCTACAGTGTGACAGCCTTTAAGATGTTTGTAGACAGATAATGTCTTGCACGCTGCTGCTTTCTAGTAAGTGTTTATCTCACCACAGTGCTGAATTCACAGCTACACTGCTCAGTACTGCTACATAATGTCCTCTATATTACTGCTTTCTAGTAAGTGTTTATCTCACCACAGTGCTGAATTCACAGCTACACTGCTCAGTACTGCTACATAATGTCCTCTATATTACTGCTTTCTAGTAAGTGTTTATCTCACCACAGTGCTGAATTCACAGCTACACTGCTCAGTACTGCTACATAATGTCCTCTATATTACTGCTTTCTAGTAAGTGTTTATCTCACCACAGTGCTGAATTCACAGCTACACTGCTCAGTACTGCTACATAATGTCCTCTATATTACTGCTTTCTAGTAAGTGTTTATCTTACCACAGTGCTGAATTAACAGCTACACTGCTCAGTACTGCTACATAATGTCCTCTATATTACTGCTTTCTAGTAAGTGTTTATCTTACCACAGTGCTGAATTCACAGCTACACTGCTCAGTACTGCTACATAATGTCCTCTATATTACTGCTTTCTAGTAAGTGTTTATCTTACCACAGTGCTGAATTCACAGCTATATTGCTCAGTACTGCTACATAATGTCCTGTATGTTGTTGCTTTCTAGTAGGTGTTTATCTTGCCACAGCACTGGATTCATAACTACAGTTCTCGGTACTTCTGTATAATATTTTCCATGCTGCTGCTTTCTAGCAACTTATTATTTCATCCCCAAGGCTGGATTCACATATTCACAGCTTGGTACTTTTGTATAATGCTGTCCTCCATGCTGCAGCTGCTTCTGAACACATGCTGCATAGTGATAGGAGAGCAGGGGTCCATCATGGGTGTTTCCTTTGATGTGTGTGGAAGACATCAGAGAAGCTAATGTTCCACCCACCAGCTCAGAGATGCCTGGAAATTAGAGATAAAGCCATAGGAGGGGAAAACTGGTGAAAATGCAGGACATAAGTCATATAATGACCAAAAACAGTGTTAGGCTATGTGCACACCTTGTATAATTTCATGCGTTCACGCTTCATATTGCGCTGCAGCGTTAATGTATGCGTCCTGCGTCCCCTGCACAATCTATGAAGATTGTGCATAATCCATCTGCATGTTGCGTTTGAGAGCGCAGGGATTTGCATGCTGAAATTTTGATCCAAATCGCAGCGCTCAAAAAGTAGCATGTCACTTGTTTGGTGCGCTTTGGATGCTGCTCCCGCTCTGTCTATGGCCCCCTTCACGAGCATGTGCCTCCAGTACGTGCTAGGTCCGTTCCTATATGTACCGGAGACACGTATACCCATTAAAATCAATGGGTATATGTGCACGCACGTGTTCAGCCATTGGCCCGTGCCTCCGTGTGGAGCAGACGTGTGCCCGTGTGCTCCATACGGCGTCATGTCCGTTTTTCTCCGGCACCACGGGTGTTCACACGGGCCTCACCCGTACCACACGGATGTAGTATGGATGCGGTCCCGTGTGACACGCGCCGGAGAAACACACGTGTCATTGTAAAAATAAAAAAACCACATACTCACTTCCACCAGCCCTGCAGTCTCTGCCGCGGCTGTCCCCTGCATCCGTCCCCCAGTGAATTTGAACAACGCATCTTCTTCACTGGGGGCCGGAAGCAGCGTCAGCGGGGTGTGGCCAGTGCCGGACACCATCCTTCAGCGCCACAGACAGCTCCGGAAGAAACAGGTAAGGCGGGACTTTCCGTTCTCCGTGTATTATTACATATAACACACGAAGAACACGCATGTGCCACAAACATGTCACACGGGGGGCAAACCACCCCTTTAATACGTCCGTGAAAAAACGGTTGTTTTTTTTCACGGACGTGTGAAGGGGGCCTATGGGAGAGAAAGCATCCCGAGCGCATAAAATCGGCATCTATTCTGCAGACACACTGCATCCATAAGGGCTCATGCGCATGAACCTGCTGAATATTCTGCAGGGATTTGACAGTACATGTGCGCATCAAGTCGCTGCACAAACACTGCGTAATGGATGCAGTTTTTTTGCACAAAAAAAGCCGATTTCATGCGCTATGGCTGCTGCCGCCACCATAGACAGAGCGGGAGCCGCATCCATAGCGCACAAATAATTGACATGCTCGTTTTATGAATGCACGGATTTGGGTCAGAATTTTAGCATCCGAATCGCTGCGTTCATAAAAGCAACGAGCGCACGTCTCATGCACATTCATAGATTGTGCTGGGGACGCAGGACGCATGCATTTACGCTGCAGTGCTATACGCAGCGTAAATGCATGTGAGTATGCAACGTGCGCACGAGCCCTTACGCAGTGTTACTGCAGCGATTTGAAGCGCACATGTACTGTCAAATCGCTGCAGATTTTTCAGCATGGACGTCACGCAACGTGCGCACATAGCCTTATTGCTCATTTCTACACACATGACAGCTTATTCCTAAAATTCACCTGAATTGACAGGGACAGTATGCTTTAAAGCACCACTCCAGCATTTTTTTTATTTCACCACTGGAGTGGTGATTTAAATCTAAAGGGTGCTTTACACGCTGCGACATCGCTAGCGATCTCGTTAGCGATGTGACATGCCAGATCGCAGATGCGATCTGCCGAGATCACACATAAGTCGTTTTTATAGCGCCGGTCACATGTGCGATTTCAGCAGATCGCATCTACGATCTGGCGTGTCACATCGCTAACAAGATTGCAAGCGATGTCGTAGCGTGTAAAGCACCCTTAAGCCCCCAACCCCCAGAATTATACTCACCCTACAACATTTTTATCATTTTTCGGCATCACTCCAGTCCCGTGGTGTCATCTTGTGCCGGTAACTTCTGACTGGCTGGAAGTAAAACATTACATCAGAAGCGCTCAATGCAAGTCTATGAGAGTCAAAATGAGGATCTCATAGACTTGTATTAAGTTGTGAACTCCATGATATACTAGAGCTGCTGGCAAATCACAAACCGATGAAATTAACCACTTCATTCAGCTATTAGAAGGCAAAATAACGCTCATACATGAAATAATATGTTTCATATAAACTCTAACAACCCAAAGAGAAGCTCAAACATATTAATACGAGTATTTACAAAGTTTACAGTCAGTTTCCTTTGGCAAAATATGACGAGGATGCTTTTCTTTTTCATCAGTCTCGGTCAACAGAAACCAACCACCATCATTGCGGAGTCCCAGCGTCAGTGGTCATTTAATGTCTTTGGTGCACGACTTCTTTAAGACAACAGTCTTCCAGTCTGACACAACACTATTTACTTTACCAAATAAAATTCTTCAATGTCTCCTCTAAGAACAATGTCCCAGTTCTGCTTTCCCTTCTTTTTCTGCTGACTCCTCAGCCTGTCACACGAAGGTTTTTACAAACTTTGCTGACTGTCATGGCGGCCTTGGGATCTGTTCAGACCACAGGTTCGGATACTCCGCCCGATAACAGACTGACTCCGGGCATCTACCCACAGATTGGTAATTCATAGGCAGGCTATCAAGTGTTAATCTCTGCTCGTCTGCTTGTTAGTCTCCTTTTATCATATGTTATGGGTCAGCCAATCACATCTGATCCCTTTTTATATGTGCTGGCTTGATCCTTCTTTCTATGCCAGCTATAGTTTATCTAAGCTGGTCAGGTGAGGTGTTGTGTTGTGATCCAGACAGACTGGTGGTTGTAGTACTTAGTTGCTGTGTGCGGTTGTGGAGTAATCCTTGTTGTCTTTTTTGTTGCTACTTTCCTGCTCTTGCTTTTCTCCTGAGACTCTTTTTGTTTGTTCTTGTGAGTTTGCAGTGTGTCTGAGTTTTGTTTTTTCCCTGTCTGTCTTTATCTGTGTTTCCATCACGCTCCTGCCTCTTCCCTAATGGAAGGGGGGGATTAGATCAGTTTTGGTCAGGAGCATAGCCAGGAACGAGGCTCAGGCATTTCCACCATTAGGGGTAACCCTGAGGTTAGAGATAGTATAGGGACACCTAGTGTGATGCCCTGGCAAAACCAGGTTGTCACAGAGACTGCACAAATCTTCCAGGTACAGGACTCCATCCTCCTTGGCATACCGACACAAACCCACACACAGGTACAACACCATCCACAAAGCCTACTCACCCCCCCAGTACAATAGGGACACACCAGTGGACGGGGTCAGGCAGATGGTGATGCCCACCTAGGGGTCCTGAGGTGTCAGGGGAGGGAACACGTCAGTTAGAGCTGAGACACAGTCAAGACTGGACAGAAGAAGTGAAAGGAGTGTAGTGGTGATCGGGGGTTGGAGCTCCTGGACTACCTGAACTGACTAGGTGGCAGATGGCAGAGCAGGGCCACAGGTGACGGAGATCCGGTCGCGCGAGACCTTAATTGGACTGGGGCAGGATTGTAGCCCGCCAGTGCCGGCAGCGGGAATCCGGTTTGGAGGCCGTGCACAGACGGGGTACCTGGACCCTAGGGCGAGGAAGGTTGCAAGCCCCTCTCCAATTAACCAGCCGGGGGCAAGGTTCCAGACTTTGTCCTGTTGACTGCCCGGAGAGAGCGAAACGGAAGCCCAATGAGGGGGATAGGGTGTCCGTCAGAACCCACTGAGATCCCACGGGTCAGCTTTCGCGGGCGTCAGCTCGCACAGTACATAACACACGGAGCGGACTTCTGTTTTAGGCGGATTAAGTCACCACACAAGAAACTACAAGTGCAGGAGGAAGGTCTCATGCCCTGTCAGCCCGTGTGCGGGACCAAGCATACCCCTCCAGAGGCTCCTGGCATCCGGCCTTGGTTTACAATACGGACTCTGTGTGTTTACTGATCTTCCAAATCAGCACAGCCTCATCCAGCACCACGACTATCAACGGTGAGTTCTCTGCTTCCTGCAACCCCCTCACAATACCCTGGGCCCCGGGACTACACCTCCCCTACCCGTGGAGGGGATCCCACCTTGCTGCCCCACTCCATCAGCCCCGGGCACCCACATACAAGGCAGCGGCGGTGTCACCATCCCATCCCTCACCGCAACCCACGAGTGGCGTCACTGACAAAGACTCTATCCTCTGTATATAACCCCTTTTCACTTGTGGGCGATGGACGGCTGCGTGAGCCCCGGATCCGGCTGCCACTCGAGCCACAGCCACCGCCCGGCTCCGAGCGTCTCGAACGGCCCCGGTTGTTGCCTGTCCCCCGCCCGCGACACTAGCGTGAAGGACCGCATAGGAGCTCCTGTTCCACATTATTCTGCAGTCACATCAGGACACAACCACTCAACACAAACACTGGCGTGGTGCTTGGCACTTTTTTTCCAGGCACTTCTTTATTCAGAGTAAATAGTAAATTCTTTTTTTCATAGGAAATGTATTAACATATATATCAAAGGAACAACAGAGGAACAGAACTGCAGAATTCTAATAAAAATTACAAAAAACAATCAGTGATTCCTGGAGAGCACGAGTTGGCTAGTCATGCTCCCTATCTTCTCAAATGTCATGTGTGTCATGTCCTGATGTGATCTTGGAAGGATCTGGGATCAGAAAGTCACAGCGTATTGTTGATCACAGATCCACTTTAGTGCCCGCTCGTCGTTTACCTTGATTTGGAGCGTATTTCATTCCATCTGGTATTGAAGGGGTTAAAAGTTCATTTCTATCCTGCAGTGATCTAAGGCTATGTGCCCACAGGAGCTCGCACCTGCGGATTTTGCCGCGGAAAACCTGGATTTTCTAGATAAATCCGCAGGGTTCAGCAAGTACAGACACTCCCCATGTTATCCTATGGGACATGGGGAAAGCTGTGTCCATGCTGTGGTATGTGCGGCTGCGGAATATGCTGCGGATGTCCCGCAGCCGCACGTAACTGCATGTGAATTATTCCTGCAGAATTACCTGCGGAAATCCCTGCCCTCCACTATGGAGATAGAGGCCGGGACTTCCGCAGGTAAGTTGTACAAATGTCCACAGGTTTTCCGCAGATATTTAGCTGGAATACGGCTGCGGATTCCAGGGAGCTGCTGCGGGAAACCTGCGGCCGTACCTGCGGATATATCCGCACGTGCGAGCTCCCGTGGGCACATAGCCTAACAGGTAATTGTAAAGTCAGCTGCAGCCACTCCCTTCTGCTGTAAGCATCTGCTCCTCACTCCTTCCTATGCCGGCTATAGCTCATACCTATGCTTTCCACTTTGAAGGAGCCAGTCTCTGGGGAAGCTAAGGTGTTGCTTCCATCATAGCTGAGAAGTTTCTGCTGGAGAAGCTTTGGAGTGTTATTTGTTGTGTCTTTCTCCACCTATTTGTCTTACCCTCCTCGTGTTGTCTTATTGTAGTGACGAGACAGGGTGAGTTCATTGCTAGCAAGGGCCTAGGCATGTGATGGTGCACGGGGGAAGGACCTGTCTAAGGATGTTTAGGAGTGCAGAGATGAGCCTCAGGTGAGTGTTAGAAGGTGATCTCACTCCTCTCTCCCTAGCGACTAGCGTCTCGCTGGCCTTTACTAGTCAGGGTGAGTTCCTTGTTAGTCAGGACCTAGGCATGTGATGGCGCATGGGGGAAAGACCCATTTAGGAACGTTAGGGAGTGCAGAGACTAGCCTCAGGTGAGTGTTAGGAGGTGACCCCGCTCCTTTCTCCCTAGCACCAGGGTCTTCCATTGTATTGCTACCTTGCTGTTCCCTCTGTTTCGCCGATCACCCGGCGTCCTCTAGTACCTGGGGTGAAACCTTCAGTCACATTGTAACATCAACATCTCAATAAAATACCAGTTACAAATATAAACTCTTAGGCTATGTGCACACGGTGCGTTTTTCGCGGCGTTTTTGCGCATTTTTCGGGTGCGTTTTTGGCCTCAAAACTGCATGACTTTGCTTCCCCAGCAAAGTCTATGAGTTTTCATTTTTGCTGTCCGCACACAACTTTTTTTTAAGCTGCGTTTTTGAGCTAAAAAAAAAAAATGGACATGTCAATTCTTTCCTGCGTTTTTCTGCGTTTTCCCCCCATGCAATGCATTGGAAAACCGCAGAAAAACGCAGAGATCAAAAACGCAACCAAAAATGCACCAAATCGCGGTAAAAACGCATGCGTTTTTGCCGCTTTTTTTACGCGGATGCGTTTTTGTGCGTTTTTAGCGTCCAAAAACGCACAAAAACGCAGCATCAAAAAAACGCAGTGTGTGAACTTAGCCTTATAATTCCAGGATCCGGAGAATGTTGAAACAGTCATTTATTCTGATTGTCATCTTTGGAATCATGATTTTTTTTTCCCCTAAAATGGTGCAACTGGCTCCAACCTCCAGGAGTGGTTGGGAAAGGGGGGTGTAATTGTGGCGCCCTGGACTAGCCAGGTCGTCACAGGTAACACACAAACACCCCCACCCCTAGGACAGCAACATTAGTCAAACACAAAACCCTTGTTGCCTCCTCCAGTGTCTGATGTCCACACCAGGTGGGGGTGGGGCCAAGGCGGTTGGCCCCACCCACTGAGGAGTTCACAGGCCTGGAGGCAGGAAAAGTGACAGTTGAGTTGAGGAGTCGAGTTTGGGAGGTTGAGGAGTGAGGAGTAAACACTTGGGTGTCTGGGTTCGTGGCCCAGGCACTGACAGCAAGGTTGGCAGACGGTGGTCGCCGTCTGCAGGAGTGGTGGAGCAACGCGGAACCGTAGGACTGGGGTCGGGCATTGGGCCGCCGGTACCGACCGGGGAACGAAGTGAAGCCAGCACACACAGGCAGGGCCATCGGTCCTCGACCAGGCTTGGAGCCGCCGATAACAGTCAAATCCGAATGTGACTGGAACCCTAGGGGTTTCCTAACAGCAAAAGTCCCGATTGAAGGCAACCGTCTGCACCGTGAGGGTATACAGCCACCGACAACAGCTAGAGACCCAAGGGCCAGCGCCTGCGGGCACAACGGGCTCCTCCGGCACCCATACACCAGGGAGCGGACTACCGCTGGGAATCCACAGTAGTCAACACAGAACACTAAGGTGCAGGGAGAGACATCCGCCATCACCTGTCCGGGGAGAGACACTGCAGCCAGCTGCGGGACCCGTCCATCCAACCGTTTGGTTTATCGGAGACTTTGTGCTGAGTGAGTACACCTGCGCCATCCGGCACTGCGCCGCGCTGTCCCTGCAACCCTGCACCTCACCGGCCCTGCAGCCCCATCTCATCCTCGGGCCCCGGGACCACCAACCCCTACCCACGGAGGGGGAAAACAACATCCCAGCTTCTCCCCACCATCGCTTCCGGGATCCCCGTCACCAGCAGCAGTGGTGCCCATCTTCACCACAACCCGTGGGTGGCGTCACAGACTAAATTCCCAAACCAAATCACCCCTAACCCCTTTCACTCACGGGCGAGGAGCGCCGCTCGAGTCCCCGAATCCGGCCCACCGCTCGAGACACCGAGCAGCCATCGCAGCAGCGCCGGACCCGAGCGTTAGTGAGCGCAGCGGTGTCCCCTCCTCCGCCCGCGAAATAATTACTTTTTGATTACCAAACCAATGAGTGTTAGACAATAACAATTTGTTAGATGAGCGCACCTAGTTATTCCCAAAGGCTTGGAACCTACAATTGCCAATAATGGGTATGACATAAGCACTAATTATTCCTATAATCCCTGTAATACTAGAGGTTCAGACAGCGCCGGTTGCAGCTCAGATGCCGTCTGTCCCTCCCGGTGATGTATGGGGCCACGCTGTATACTCCAGGGTGTCATCACCCTGCAGTTATTGTCCTGTACACCGGTGCAAAATGTCAGGAATATTAGCATTTATAAGAACTGTAATCCTTCAAATAAACAGTAGCCGCACAGTAATGTAACCCAACGCCGCTCATCAAAAAAACCACCGCGCCCATATGAAAAAGTCATTAACATTCCTCCGGCAGATGGGAACAGTGGAGTGGACGAGGGCGATGGCGGATGGACAGAGGAGACCAATGGATTACTAACGATTGGGAAAGAGGGGAAAACATGATTCACTGCCCCCGCGCTGTGACTCCATCCATGTGACCGGCCTTGAAGACCCCCTAATATTGATTGATGTTTTCTGAGTTCAGCAAAGTGCAAAATTTGAGACATACCTGTGGAAAATTAGAAAAACATCCTTATTTCTATAAGAAATGAGAATTATTTTGCTATATTACTGAGATAGACGTTATGGATCCAAATCTGCCGACTGACACCACTAATGACACCACTAATGACACCACTAATGACGTGTCCCCTCCTTATCTATGTGACTGCCCGCAGTGCGGAATTTGTCACTGTCCCAATTTTTCACTCTCCGTTCCAGAATTAAAAATCCACCCGTTTTTGCACTCATTTTGCAATTTTAACTATTTATCATGTTGAGCAACCCCTATGCAAAGGTGAAATTGTAAGCGGCTGTTTGGTTTTTCCAATGCTTTTAATTGCCGACCGATCAGACCTCCAAATGTATTTATTTATATAATAATAAACATTAGATTGTTAGCGTATACTTTCACTGTTGATGTGCATTTAGAGGTGCCCGTACAGCTACAATAGCTGATGATTAGCAGCACGGTGCTTAGTACTGTACAGTGGGCAGCACAGTGGCTTTGGGGTTAGCACTGTATAGTGGGCATCACAGCGGCTCAGTGCTTAGTACTGTACAGTGGGCGGGCAGCACAGTGGCTTTGGGGTTAGCACTGTACAGTGGGCAGCATGGTCGCTCAGTGGTCAGCACTGTACAGTGGGCAGCATGGTAGCTCAGTGGTTAGCACTGTATAGTGGGCAGCACAGTGGCTCAGGGGTTAGCCCTGTACAGTAGGCAGTACGGTGGCTCAGTGGTTAGCACTATACAGTGGGCAGTACGGTGGTTCAGTGGTTGGCACTGTATAGTGGGCAGCACGGTGGCGCAGTGGTTAGTACTGTACAGTGAGCAGCACAGTGGCTTGGTGGTTAATGCTGTACAGTGGGCAGTATGCTGGTTCAATGGTTAGCACAGTACAGTGGGCAACATGGTGGCTCAGTGGTTAGCACTGTACATTGGGCAGCACGGTAGCTCAGTGGTTAACACTGTACAGTGGGCAGAACGGTGGCTCAGTTGGTTAGCACTGTACAGTGAGCAGTACGGCAGCTTAGTGGTTAGCACTGTACAGAAGGCAGCATGGCGGCTCAGTGGTTAGCACTGTACAGTGGGCAGTACAGTGGCTCAGTGGTTAGCACTGTACAATGTGCAGCATGGCGGCTCAGTGGTTAGCACTGTACAGTGGGCAGTATGGTGGCTCAGTGGTTAGCACTGTACAGTGGGCAGCACAGTGGCTCAGTGGTTAATACTGTACAGTGGGCAGCACAGTGGCTCAGTGGTTAGCACTATAGCTTTGCAGCCTTGGGATCCTGGATTGAAATCCTACCAAAGACGATATCTTCAAGGAGTCTGTATATTCTTCAAGTGTTTGTTTGGGTCTCTTACGGGATCTCCAGTTTCCTTCCACAATCCAAAACATAATGATAGGGAATGTAGATTGTGAGTCCCAATGGGGACAGTGATGATGATGTCTGTAATACGCTGTGGAATTAATATAAGTGAGGAAAATATATAAATATGATTGACTCACATCAGGGGATCGGAGCACGAGATAGTTGGCAGATGCCACCAACTTTGAGGACTTAAGCTTTTTTTACCTTTGTTTTCTAAATATTGAGGGACATAGGACCTTATGAAGTGTATCAAAATCATTACTAAGCACCATAGGTTTTTTAAATGTTTTTCTAGAGAGGATATTTGCATATCCAGCCATCCATGTGAAGTGACAGGTCAGGGAGGCCTCTGGCTGTGTAGTCGTGGCAGCACTGTATTCAAGGCACATCCCTGGCTTCATCACTTCTTCAATGTTGAGAGAGTGTATGACGGTGTCTTCATCGGCCGATGCACAAAAAGGCTGCAGGCAAAAGTCCAGATGCAATAAAAACGACATTTATTCACAAAGATAAAACACTCCGGGCAGCAGATTCCGGCAATATTAGTGGAGCTGGGGACACCCTGCCCAAACGCACCCTCTGATGGGAATATGCCCAAAGTACTCCACTTCCTACGGGCTTCCACTCTTCAGCCAAGCATACACCGGACCCACACCGGCAGAATAGGCTTTGAGGTTGCGTTCACCTCCTTATCTCCGGTGTCCCTTGATGGTCCGCTCACACAATCACACTTGCCGCTGCAGATGTGCACTCTCCGCTGCCCCGGATCCTCTCTCCCCACACACATTCAGACCTTGCCTAGATATCCGGCCGACTCCTCCTCCCCGGTGGCAACAGCCGTCCCACCCGGCCACTAGGGGGGTGCCCTAACACATCATATAACAATAGTAAAACATTTTTAATAACAACAGTGCCGGGTTATCTATGCTAGACTAGTAGGGGGGGGTAGGCCCACCCACTACATGCCTCCCCTCTTAAAATCCGAGCCTCCCGGCAAGGCTCTAAAACTTTAAACATCTTAGCACATAAAAACCTTCTGGGTCAGTCCTCAACAGCGGCACCAGTTCAGCGGCGCTCCCGATCTTTAGGGACGCTTAATGGCGCAGCAGCGCTCCCGGTCTCTGGATAGCGCCCGGAGGCTCAACAGCGCTCCCGGTCTTAGATGTGCGCCCGGAGGCTTCAATAGCGCTCCCGGTCTTTGCTGAAGGTGCCCGGAGGCTTCAAGAGCGCTCCCGGTCTTTGCTGGAGGGCAACAGGCCCGTGAAACATTTTAACAACAAGGAAACCTTTTTGCCGGTCTGGGAACAACACCGGTCTTTGCAGCTGCTAGAGTCAACAACTTACTCTGGGGGCCAGGCTCTCTTCCATTCCTCCGCTTGAGCCTGGATGTAGGCCCCTAGAGATTGTCCCGGTTGGCGGCGGATTCGCCTGAAAGACACCGGGGCGTAGGACGGTTCCTCCGGCACAGCTGCTGCAGCTCCTCTTGGCGGTGACGGTGTTCCTGCCCGGGATGGTGGTGGTGCATCCAGCATAATGACCGGCTTATTAGTCACATTTTGGGTCACCGCTACCACGGCTGGGAACTTCTCCGGATCAGGAGCCGGTTCCATCGCTGCTTCCGGGGCAGCAGCCAGAACGCGCCTGTGCTGAAAAGGCGCGGGCGGGAGCGGTTTGGCATGGCTCCGGCGCCGCTCTTGCTGCTCCTCCCACTCTATCTCCTCCTGCCACTGCTCCGCTTCCCGGGTGGTCGGCATGCGGGAGACGCAGACGGCAAACAGGCCGCGGCTACCGGCATCCGGCAGAAAGGTGACTTTTTCGCCCGGCCAAAGGGTGTGAAGTCGCTTAGGGAGTCCTTCGACGTCGAGATGAACCCGGTTATAAAAATAATCATCCCCGGTCTCTACTTCTCGGATGAAGCCGTATCCCTCTTGCTGATTGAACTTGACTACCACCCCGGTCACAAACTGCTGGGCTAACTTCTCGCCACCGGAACCGAACAGCATTTCCCGGACAATGGTCTCAGACAGGAGCCGTTCCTGGACGGGGTCAGGCTTCGGGGGCGGAACACTGGGGCGCGACTCCTCCGGCGGGACGATGACTGGGTCCCAGAAGAAGCCCAGGTGGTCCTTCTCTAGGCGCCCGGCTAACTCCTCAGCCGACTCTGACGCTGGAACAAATGGGGAGGCAGTGGCGTTAAGCTGCGGGGTCTCCCATGGGACGACAGCAACCCCCGGACGGCTTGGCCTGGGTGGGGTGGCATAGGTCGCCTTCACCTCTGTGATGGTGCTCCCGGTTTGAGCATCCCATGAGGTCTTCCAGGAAACTTTGTCCGGCCTCGTAGAACCTCCCGGTCCAATGGGAAGGTCTTCTAACGCGGCCTCGTTAGCAGGGGCGAACCGGGGTCGGCCTCGACCGAGGCTGATTAGGGCCATGGTCGTCGCCAACTCCGCGGGTTGTCCAAAGTTCTCCATCTCAGTCTCTGACGGTATCGCTGGTAATGGCGGTGATGTCGACGCTGAGACTGGGGAGAGTGGAGGCGGGTCTTCGTTTCCCGCTCTTAAACGGACTCCACCCCCAGCCTCACGCATCATCTTGACTCCTCCGCTGAGGTACTTCTTTTTCTTTTTCTTCATCTTCAATGCCCTGGAGCTGGCGCCTCCCCTCTTTGGGCGGAGTACTCTGTCCTTTTTCTTCGGCGCCAGCCAGCCCCAGGCTCTTCTTTTGGCGCCAACTTTTCGCGCGCTCTCGTTATCTTCACAGACGACGGCCATCTTGCCGCCATCTTGTGCCCGGTCCAACGCCTTGGGCACTTCTTCCTCCCACCATGGGACTGGAAATCTGTTGTCATAGCCCGGAGACGGTGCACTCGGCACCACTTGGTCTCCGGCTTCTTGGGTTCCTGGCAGGGGAATCGCATCCTGCCGACTACGCCACTTGAAGTGACAGGTCAGGGAGGCCTCTGGCTGTGTAGTCGTGGCAGCACTGTATTCAAGGCACATCCCTGGCTTCATCACTTCTTCAATGTTGAGAGAGTGTATGACGGTGTCTTCATCGGCCGATGCACAAAAAGGCTGCAGGCAAAAGTCCAGATGCAATAAAAACGACATTTATTCACAAAGATAAAACACTCCGGGCAGCAGATTCCGGCAATATTAGTGGAGCTGGGGACACCCTGCCCAAACGCACCCTCTGATGGGAATATGCCCAAAGTACTCCACTTCCTACGGGCTCCCACTCTTCAGCCAAGCATACACCGGACCCACACCGGCAGAATAGGCTTTGAGGTTGCGTTCACCTCCTTATCTCCGGTGTCCCTTGATGGTCCGCTCACACAATCACACTTGCCGCTGCAGATGTGCACTCTCCGCTGCCCCGGATCCTCTCTCCCCACACACATTCAGACCTTGCCTAGATATCCGGCCGACTCCTCCTCCCCGGTGGCAACAGCCGTCCCACCCGGCCACTAGGGGGGTGCCCTAACACATCATATAACAATAGTAAAACATTTTTAATAACAACAGTGCCGGGTTATCTATGCTAGACTAGTAGGGGGGGGTAGGCCCACCCACTACACATGACTTCTGGAAGACGTTGGCCACACATTCCAGGATTACCTGATAAAATCATCATTACATTTGTTTTGTGGGATTTTCCCTCCAATTCCTTCTCTTTATTATTAGAGTTTAGCTGCTCATCCTGGACGTTGGCTGAGCCCCACTTTGTTCACAGTTTAGGCGATAAGCGTCTGTCTCCATTTACATTTATGTGTTGATTGTTTAAACAGTGTCAAATTGGTGCTATCCCATGAAAAGTGCATGTTGTCTACCAGGTCTTTCTTTTTTCACCCCTCCCCATGTCCAAAAACACAAACTCTACTAGAGCTTCAAAACAACAATAACATGGAAGGTGTTGGCTTTAAGAGGCTGCAGACAGACGGCGTCCTTCCTCTTGTCCTGCAGAAGGGCAGATAACGGCAATTCTGCTGTCAAATCTAGAAACCAGATATCATTCTGGGTTTTATCTTTATTAAAGGATATTTGAAACAATTTTTTCAAAGTTTGTGAAAAGTGGAATACAGGAAATTATATAAGAGATCTGCAAAACGTAAGAAGGAAGGACCAGAAGCAGGAAAATAGGACAAATGAATAACAAGTACAAGAGATGTTGAGTCACAAAGAGGACAGATAGGAGGATGTACAGGAGACATGGAGTGTGGAGAAGAGACTTGGAGGATGGGCAGGAGACATGGAGAAGGACAGGAGACATGGAGGGTGGAGAAGAGACATGGAGGGTGGAGAAGAGACATGGAGGGTGGAGAAGAGACATGGAGGGTGGAGAAGAGACATGGAGGATGGGCAGGAGACATGGAGGGTGGAGAAGAGACATGGAGGGTGGAGAAGAGACATGGAGGGTGGAGAAGAGACATGGAGGATGGGCAGGAGACATGGAGGGTGGAGAAGAGACATGGAGGGTGGAGAAGAGACATGGAGAAGGACAGGAGACATGGAGGATGGAGAAGAGACATGGAGGGTGGAGAAGAGACATGGAGAAGGACAGGAGACATGGAGGGTGGAGAAAAGACATGGAGGATGGAGAAGAGACATGGAGGGTGGAGAAGAGACATGGAGAAGGACAGGAGACATGGAGGGTGGAGAAGAGACATGGAGGGTGGAGAAGAGACATGGAGGATGGAGAAGAGACATGGAGGATGGGCAGGAGACATGGAGGGTGGAGAAGAGACATGGAGGGTGGAGAAGAGACATGGAGAAGGACAGGAGACATGGAGGATGGAGAAGAGACATGGAGGGTGGAGAAGAGACATGGAGAAGGACAGGAGACATGGAGGGTGGAGAAAAGACATGGAGGATGGAGAAGAGACATGGAGGGTGGAGAAGAGACATGGAGAAGGACAGGAGACATGGAGGGTGGAGAAGAGACATGGAGGGTGGAGAAGAGACATGGAGGATGGAGAAGAGACATGGAGGGTGGAGAAGAGACATGGAGAAGGACAGGAGACATGGAGGATGGAGAAGAGACATGGAGGATGGAGAAGAGACATGGAGGGTGGAGAAGAGACATGGAGGGTGGAGAAGAGACATGGAGGGTGGAGAAGAGACATGGAGGATGGGCAGGAGACATGGAGGGTGGAGAAGAGACATGGAGGTGGACAGGAGACATGGAGGGTGGAGAAGAGACATGGAGGATGGAGAAGATACATGGAAAATAGGCAAGAGACATTGAGGATGGACAAGAGACACAAATGACAGCATGAATGGTGGACAAGAGACACGAGGATGGATAAGAGACATGGAGAAAAGAGAAGAGACATGGAGGGTGGAAAAGAGACATGGAGAATGGACAAAAGACATGGAGGATGAACAAGAGACACAAATGACAGCATGGATTGTGGACAAGAGACACAGAAGATGGACAATAGATATGGAGAATAGAGAAGAGACAAGGAGAAAGGACAGGAGACATGGAGGATGCAGAAGAGACAAGGAGAAAGGACAGGAGACATGGAGGATGCAGAAGAGACATGGAGAAAGGACAGGAGACATGGAGGTGGACAGGATACATGGAGGGTTGAGAAGAGACATGGAAAATGGATAAGAGACATTGAGGGTGGACAATGTACCGCCCCGCGGGCTAGGGCGGCTGCCGAGCCACTTGGATCCGTGCTCGTCGGTGGGTGGCTCGAGCTCTCCACGGACCCGGGGGGTCACGCTGCTCTGAAAGGGGGTTGGCGCTACACGCAGGGACTACTCACTATGATACAACACACTGGAGTCTCTGGTAAACCAAACTGGATGATGAACGGTGCCTGCAGCCGGCTGCAGCTCCCCCTTAATAGGTTGGTGGTTTCCACCTTTCTTCTGCACCTCTTTAGTGTAGACATTATGACTCCTATGCCTAAGCAACGGTAGTCCGCTCCCCGGCTTGCTGCGTGTCGGGAGAGCCCTGTTTGCCCGCAGACACTGGCCCCTTGGGTCTCTATGCCTTGGCGGTGGCTTTACCCTAATGGTTGGGCTGTTGTCTTCAGTCGGGTCTTGTGTGGGAAAGGTCCTAAAGTCCAGTCCTCAATCAGTTGATTCGACTTAGCCTAGTTGTTTCTAGGCCTCGTACTGGGTCTGAGTACCCCTCCTGGTGCTCCGGTTTCCAATCGGTTCCCAAATTCGGTACCGGCGGGCCACCGCCCGACCCTGGTCCCTACGGTTCCACCGGCTGTAATCACAGCTCCTGCAGGCAGCCACCACCGTCTGCCTCCTTGCCAGAGGTGACTGGGCTAAAACCAAGACACCTGGTAGACTATGGCAGGCCTGGTCACAGGTCTGCCCTTGAACTTGACTACTCCAGTCCACTGTCAAAGCTAATCTACTTACAACTGCTGTTTTTCCCGCCTCCAGGCCTGTGAACTCCTCGGTGGGTGGAGCCAACCACCTGGCTCCACCCCCCCTGGTGTGGACATCAAACCTGGAGGGAGGTGACAAGGGTTTTGAAGTTTGGCTGCTGTCACCTTTTTTAGGGAGGGTGTGTGTGTGTGTGTGGGACTACCTGGGACGACCTGACTAGTCCAGGGCGTCACAACAACAGACATTAAGGATGGACAAGAGACAAATGACAGCATGAATGGTGGACCAGAGACACGAGGATGGATAAGAGACATGGAGAAAAGAGAAGAGATATGGTTGGTAGAGAAGAGACATTGAGGATGGACAGGGACATGGAGGGTGGAAAAGTGACATTGAGGATGCAAAAAAGACATGGAGAAAGGACAAGAGACATGGAGAATGTACAAAAGACATGGAGGATGGACAAGAGACACAAATGACAGCATGGATCGTGGACAAGAGACACAGAAGATGGACAATAGATATGGAGAATAGAGAAGAGACAAGGAGAAAGGACAGGAGACATGGAGGATGGAGAAGAGACATGGAGAATTGGCAGGAGACATGGAGACGAGACATGGAGAATGAACAGGAGACATGGAGGATGGAGAATGAACAGGAGACATGGAGGATGGAGACAAGACATGGAGAATGGACAGGAGACATGGAGGATGGAGAAGAGACATGGAGAATGGACAGGAGACATGGAGGATGGAGACGAGACATGGAGAATGAACAGGAGACATGGAGGATGGAGAAGAGACATGGAGAATTGGCAGGAAACATGGAGGATGGAGACAAGACATGGAGCATGGAGAAAAGAGAAGGGACATGGAGAATGGATAAGCGAGATTGAGGATGGATAAAAGACACAAATGACAGCATGTATAATGGACAAGAGACACATAGGATGCACAAGAGACATGGATCACAGACACAAGGCATGGATGGTGGACAAGATACACAGTGGATAGACAAAAGACATAGAGGATCTACAAGAGACATGGTGAAAACTATTTCATGGAGGACTAACATGAAACATGAATAGTGGACAATAGACATGGAGAGTGAACAAGAGACATGAAGGATGGGCAAGAAGCATGGATTACAGATAAGAGGCATGGATGGTGGAGAAGAGACACAGTGGATGATAAGAGACATAAAGGATGGACAAGAAACATGGAGAATGGACAAGACAAGAAGGATAAAAAATAAACATGGGTGATAGTCAACAGACATGAATGGTGGGCAAGAGACATGGATAATGGACAGGGCGCAAAGGATGGACAATAGATATGGAGGCTGAACGTTTTCTAGGAGGAAGGACATGAAGCATGGATAGTGGACAAGAGACATGAGGGACATGGAAGATGAGCGAGAGAGATACATAACATATGTGAGACATGAATGTTGTAAAAGAGAAATTGAGGGCATAAAAGAGACATGGGAAACAGACTTGAGACATTGAAGAGGGACAAAAGTCATTGAGAGCGGACATGACACAATAATGATGGACCAAAGAGATGGAGGACAGGCAAGAGATGTGGAGGTTGAATGAGACATGGAGGATGGCCAAGGAACATAGATGGCAGATAAGATGCATGAAGCATTGATATGGGATGTTATTGGTTGAAAAGAGAAATGGAGGACAGACCTGAGACATAGAAGTGGAACAGAAAACATGAAAAATAGATAACTGACGAAGGATTGAGAAGAAACATGAAGAATAGACAGGAGACATGAATGGTGGACAAGAGACATGAACGGTGGACAAAAGACATGAACGGTTAACAAGAGACATGAATGGTGGACAAGAGACATGAACGGTGGACAGGAGACATGAATGGTGGACAAGAGACATGAACGGTGGACAAGAGACATGAACGGTGGACTGGAGACATGAACGGTGGACAAGAAACATGAACGGTGGACAGGAGACATGAACGGTGGACAGGAGACAGGAACGGTGGACAGGAGACAGGAACGGTGGACAGGAGACAGGAACGGTGGACAGGAGACAGGAACGGTGGACTGGAGACAGGAACGGTGGACTGGAGACAGGAACGGTGGACTGGAGACAGGAACGGTGGACAGGAGACATGAACGGTGGACTGGAGACAGGAACGGTGGACTGGAGACAGGAACGGTGGACTGGAGACATGAACGGTGGACAGGAGACATGAACGGTGGACAGGAGTCAGGAACGGTGGACAGGAGACAGGAACGGTGGACAGGAGACAGGAACGGTGGACAGGAGACAGGAACGGTGGACAGGAGTCAGGAACGGTGGACAGGAGTCAGGAACGGTGGACAAGAGACAGGAACGGTGGACAGGAGTCAGGAACGGTGGACAGGAGACAGGAACGGTGGACAGGAGACAGGAACGGTGGACTGGAGACAGGAACGGTGGACTGGAGACAGGAACGGTGGACAGGAGACAGGAACGGTGGACAGGAGACAGGAACGGTGGACAGGAGACAGGAACGGTGGACAGGAGTCAGGAACGGTGGACAGGAGTCAGGAACGGTGGACAGGAGTCAGGAACGGTGGACAGGAGACAGGAACGGTGGACAGGAGACAGGAACGGTGGACAGGAGACAGGAACGGTGGACAGGAGACAGGAACGGTGGACAGGAGACAGGAACGGTGGACAGGAGTCAGGAACGGTGGACAGGAGTCAGGAACGGTGGACAGGAGACAGGAACGGTGGACAGGAGACAGGAACGGTGGACAGGAGTCAGGAACGGTGGACAGGAGACAGGAACGGTGGACAGGAGACAGGAACGGTGGACAGGAGACAGGAACGGTGGACAGGAGTCAGGAACGGTGGACAGGAGTCAGGAACGGTGGACAGGAGACAGGAACGGTGGACAGGAGTCAGGAACGGTGGACAGGAGACAGGAACGGTGGACAGGAGACAGGAACGGTGGACAGGAGACAGGAACGGTGGACAGGAGACAGGAACGGTGGACAGGAGACAGGAACGGTGGACAGGAGTCAGGAACGGTGGACAGGAGTCAGGAACGGTGGACAGGAGACAGGAACGGTGGACAGGAGTCAGGAACGGTGGACAGGAGTCAGGAACGGTGGACAGGAGTCAGGAACGGTGGACAGGAGTCAGGAACGGTGGACAGGAGTCAGGAACGGTGGACAGGAGACAGGAACGGTGGACAGGAGACAGGAACGGTGGACAGGAGACAGGAACGGTGGACAGGAGACAGGAACGGTGGACAGGAGACAGGAACGGTGGACAGGAGACAGGAACGGTGGACAGGAGTCAGGAACGGTGGACAGGAGTCAGGAACGGTGGACAGGAGTCAGGAACGGTGGACAGGAGACAGGAACGGTGGACAGGAGACATGACGGATGGACACGTGACATGATTATTCCTCCTGGAAATGTAAGAATCATTGACTACTGGGTGTCTCCATACATAATACAGTGTAATCAGAGCTGACAGTTGCTGACTATATTATGTCTTGCCATATTGGCGTCCAGTTATCTGTACATTCCCAAATTGAAAAAATTCAGGCGAAAGATACTTTAGTGTTATTTTTTGGGAAATCCATGTATCTGCTCAAACAAGCAGCTCCCGATAACACTGCGGAAAATGGACTACAGAATCTTTAACCTCCTCTAGACATTGAAGGAACCTTGAAAATGTAATTCTTTAGCCATTTTCCTTGAAAGGTGGTTATCTAAGCAGTTCCTGGAGCCTGTCTTTTGTGAGGGTTATTATAGGAAACCGATAGCGTTATATCATGTTCGGTCTCTTGGCAGTTGGCTTAATGGCTCCATTCTACAGTCCTGTTTGATATGGTGGAGCAGCGCCGCTACCTCCCACTGACCGAGCATTAAGAATGCAGGAGAACTGAAGGCTCTGTATAGAAAGGACGTTATTGTGTTTCACAGCTGGAAGAAGCACAAAGACTACTCCATACTCGTATTTGGAAGGGGCTGACGCTGGTCTCTGTTGTCTTTTTTATGTTATTTTAGTGTAGTACCTGTGACACGGTCATTGATTTTATTATATGGTCCAAAATTCATGGTGTGATGTTTGGGCTCTGATTTGATTGGAATTTGATGCCAACGTAATGCCTATGGGGACGTCAAAAACCCTACAATGTACCAGCAGACACGTTATATATGCTGTATACAACAATCAACCCATCCCCTGTGCAGCCAAAATGTCTCTGACCATCGAGAGATGGACTTCACATGATCTCTGAAGGTATCTGCGCCTTCTGTAACCAAGATATTAGTAATACATCATTCAGGTCCTATAATCGGCAAGATGTGGCCTCCATGGATCGGATGTGTTTGAATTTGTGGGATTAGAGCAATATACCGTATTTTTCGGACCATAAGATACACCCTGGTTTTAGAGAAGGAAAATAGGAAAATAAAATTTTAAGCAAAAAATGTGGTCATGACACACTGTTATAGGGCGAGGATCTGCTGCTGACACTATTATGGGGGTAATGTCCCCAAATTCTCTACTAAAGTACCCCACCCTGGTAATGATCCTCCTGCCTTGTGTGTGTGTGTATATATATATATATATATATATATATATATATATATATATATATATATATATATATATATATATATATATATATATATATATATTACAGTGCCTACAAGTAGTATTCAACCCCCTGCAGATTTAGCAGGTTTACACATTCGGAAGTAACTTGGCATTGGGACATTTGGACTGTAGATCAGCCTGGAAGTGTGAAATGCAGCAAAAAAGAATGTTATTTCTTTTTTTTAAGTTGTGAAAAGTTTATTCAGAGGGTCATTTATTATTCAACCCCTCAAACCACCAGAATTCTGTTTGGTTCCCCTAAAGTATTAAGAAGTATTTCAGGCACAAAGAACAATGAGCTTCACATGTTTGGATTAATTATCTCTTTTTCCAGCCTTTTCTGACTAATTAAGACCCTCCCCAAACTTGTGAACAGCACTCATACATGGTCAACATGGGAAAGACAAAGGAGCATTTCAAGGCCATCAGAGACAAGATCGTGGAGGGTCACAAGGCTGGCAAGGGGTACAAAACCCTTTCCAAGGAGTTGGGCCTACCTGTCTCCACTGTTGGGAGCATCATCCGGAAGTGGAAGGCTTATGGAACTACTGTTAGCCTTCCACGGCCTGGACAGCCTTTGAAAGTTTCCACCCGTGCCGAGGCCAGGCTTGTCCGAATAGTCAAGGCTAACCCAAGGACAACAAGGAAGGAGCTCCGGGAAGATCTCATGGCAGTGGGGACATTGGTTTCAGTCAATACCATAATTAACGTACTCCACCGCAATGGTCTCCTTTCCAGACAAGCCCGTAAGGTACCTTTACTTTCAAAGCGTCATGTCAAGGCTCGTCTACAGTTTGCTCATGATCACTTGGAGGACTCTGAGACAGACTGGTTCAAGGTTCTCTGGTCTGATGAGACCAAGATCGAGATGTTTGGTGCCAACCACACACGTGACGTTTGGAGACTGGATGGCACTGCATACGACCCCAAGAATACCATCCCTACAGTCAAGCATGGTGGTGGCAGCATCATGCTGTGGGGCTGTTTCTCAGCCAAGGGGCCTGGCCATCTGGTCCGCATCCATGGGAAGATGGATAGCACGGCCTACCTGGAGATTTTGGCCAAGAACCTCCGCTCCTCCATCAAGGATCTTAAGATGGGTCGTCATTTCATCTTCCAACAAGACAACGACCCAAAGCACACAGCCAAGAAAACCAAGGCCTGGTTCAAGAGGGAAAAAATCAAGGTGTTGCAGTGGCCTAGTCAGTCTCCTGACCTTAACCCAATTGGAAACTTGTGGAAGGAGCTCAAGATTAAAGTCCACATGAGACACCCAAAGAACCTAGATAACTTGGAGAAGATCTGCATGGAGGAGTGGGCCAAGATAACTCCAGAGACCTGTGCCGGCCTGATCAGCTCTTATAAAAGACGATTATTAGCTGTAATTGCAAACAAGGGTTAATGCACAAAATATTAAACCTAGGGGTTGAATAATAATTGACCCACACTTTTATGTTGAAAATTTATTAAAATTTAACTGAGCAACATAACTTGTTGGTTTGTAAGATTTATGCATCTGTTAATAAATCCTGCTCTTGTTTGAAGTTTGCAGGCTCTAACTTATCTGCATCTTATCAAACCTGCTAAATCTGCAGGGGGTTGAATACTACTTGTAGGCACTGATATATATATATATATATATATATATATATATATATATATATATGTATATGTATATATGTATATGTGTATATATATATATATATATATATATATATATATATATATATATATATATATAATGTGTATATATATATATATATATATATATGTATATATGTCCCTCATCCTGGTATAGCCCCATCTTGCTGTATACTGCCATCCTGCTATATACCCCATCCTGGCATATGGCCGCATCCTGTACTGCTATATACCCCATGCTGGCATGTGCTCCCATCCTGCTATATACGCCATCATCCTGCTATATATGCCATCATCCTGCTATATGCCATCATCCTGCTATATGCCATCATCCTGCTATATGCCATCATCCTGCAATATGCCATCATCCTGCTATATGCCGTCATCCTGCTATATACGCCATCATCCTGCTTATATGCCATCATCCTGCTCATATACCCCCATCCTGCTCATATACCATCATCCTGCTCATATACCCCCATCCTGCTCATATACCATCATCCTGCTCATATACCCCCATCCTGCTCATATACCATCATCCTGCTCATATGCCATCATCCTGCTATATGCCATTATCCTGCTCATATGCCATCATCCTGCTATATGCCATTATCCTGCTCATATGCCATCATCCTGCTCATATACCATCATCCTGCTCATATACCATCATCCTGCTCATATGCCATCATCCTGCTCATATGCCATCATACTGCTATATGCCATCATCCTGCTCATATGCCATCATCCTGCTCATATGCCCTCATCCTGCTGATATACCATCATCCTGCTCATATGCCATCATCCTGCTCATATGCCATCATCCTGCTCATATGCCATCATCCTGCTCATATGCCATCATCCTGCTCATATGCCATCATCCTGCTATATGCCATCATCCTGCTGATATACCATCATCCTGCTCATATGCCATCATCCTGCTCATATACCATCATCCTGCTCATATGCCATCATCCTGCTCATATCACATCATCCTGCTCATATACCCCCATCCTGCTCATATGCCATCATCCTGCTCATATGCCCTCATCCTGCTGATATACCATCATCCTGCTCATATACCCCCATCCTGCTCATATACCATCATCCTGCTCATATGCCATCATCCTGCTCATATACCCCCATCCTGCTCATATGCCCTCATCCTGCTGATATACCATCATCCTGCTCATATACCATCATCCTGCTCATATACCCCCATCCTGCTCATATACCATCATCCTGCTCATATGCCATCATCCTGCTATATACGCCATCATCCTGCTCATATGCCATCATCCTGCTATATACGCCATCATCCTGCTATATGTCCTGCATCCTGTGGCACACACAGAAAAAATAAAAATAAATAAACTATATAGGTGAAATATATTCACCTTTCCTCGTTCCACACAGCATCGCTCCTCCTCCCCTCTGTGCCGGCAGCGCTGTGTGGAGCCGGCCACAATCCCTGCAGCATCGCTATGTCCCCCTGTCTGTGCCGGCGCGGCTGTGTGGACACGTGCGCACTGCGATGACGTCATCGCTGTGCGCACCGCTAGTCTCAACACAGCGCGGCCGGCAGACAGGAGGAGATCGCGGTGCTGCAGGGGAACGGGGAGTTATACTGATTCACTGCACCCCGCGCTGATGATGATGCGCGGGGAGCAGTGAATACAGCGGCACATGATCACTCCAGGCTGTAGTTGCCAAGGGTGATCATGCGGTCTGGCTGTTTAGTATGCGCGCACCCCCCACCCATCATCCCGCCCATCTGTCAGCGCCGGCGTCAGTGCTGAGCGATGATGGGCAGGAGGATGGGCGTGCATATGTAATGAGTGGGCCCACGTGGTCACGGCAGGCGCTGCTACAGCCTGCTCGTGCCTCCGATGACCCGCTCCACCGCAGCACCCTCATTCCCCGCAGCCCTACATTCAGACTATAAGACGCACCCCCCACTTTCCCCCAACATTTGGGGGAAAAAAGAGTGCGTCTTATAGTCCGAAAAATACGGTAAGTAATGTAGTGTATGTACACAGTGACTGCACCAGCAGAATAGTGAGTGCAGCTCTGGAGGATAATACAGGAGGTAACTCAGGATCAGTAATGTAATGTATGTACACAGTGACTGCACCAGCAGAATAGTGAGTGCAGCTCTGGAGGATAATACAGGAGGTAACTCAGGATCAGTAATGTAATGTATGTACACAGTAACTGCACCAGCAGAATAGTGAGTGCAGCTCTGGAGGATAATACAGGAGGTAACTCAGGATCAGTAATGTAATGTATGCACACAGTAACTCCACCAGCAGAATAGCGAGTGCAGCTCTGGAGGATAATACAGGATGTAACTCAGGATCAGTAATGTAATGTATGTACACAGTGACTGCACCAGCAGAATAGTGAGTGCAGCTCTGGAATATAATACAGGATGCATCTCAGGATCAGTGCAGAGTAAGTAATGTAATATATGTGCACAGTGACTACATTTTTTGTTGTTCATTCTATATACAGTATATACTGATATAGTATTAAAAGGTGAAATGATGGTCCTGCAAAGTTGGGATCTTGTTTACATACATTGATCACGATCCATATGTGAAATCTGAGTTGTGTGTACATGTGACACCATATTGACGTGTCTGGGAAGAGTGTGCTGTATACTAGCAGAGACAAAGGCTGTTCAGACTTTGCTGGGATTTGTAGTGCCGTCATGCACCAGGATGGCAATGATACTAGCTCACAGGTTGCCTTGTCACTTGCTGCCATATGTTGAGAGGTCATTGCAGAGCCGGGCTGTGAGGCCACATCTGCAGGGGCAGCTGGTCAGTCTCAGGAAGTCATCTAGGCTTCATGGACATCAATAAAGTGAAGTCTCTGGGGTTCAAAGTGCAGATGATGAAAGTGGAGTGAGGCTGTAAAGCTAGAGCCTGAGATTTTATCATGGTGACAATCCATGTAAAGAGTCTTAGCAGATTCAGGCTCCAGAAAGAGCGGGAAGAGAGCAGCGGGCCTGCTTCACACCCGGCCACCACCCTGTCTTGTTTTATGGCTGCCCTGGAAGGAGACACAGCCATTACCATTTCTCTGGCACTTGTAGGCACTCTCCAGATAGGCAGACATCTCCTAATACGACATATAGACAGTCTGAAAGTGCGCAGGACCTCAATGTCGTATTGTGTGTATAACGTAGGACGCGTCATCCACACTAGCTTCAGAGGAAGGAGGACAAAGATGGCCAAAAGAGGAGGCGCGAACCTGGAGAACGGAAACGCCCATCCGACCAGTCTGCTCCGCACCGACCGTTAGGTGAATATTATAAACATCCGGTAACAGGTTCCCTTTAACCTCCTAAATGCGGTTGTAACAATTGACAACTGGATCTAAGCGTTTAATCCATTGGTAACATCTGCCATCACAGCAGTTACTCTCAGATGCCGGCTGTATAACATAGCCATCACCCCTGCTTTTATAGCGCGCACTCAGCTTCAATAAGTATTGAACACCTCACCAATTTTCGAAATATATACAGTGGGTACGGAAAATATTCAGACCCCTTTAAATTTTTCACTCTGTTTCATTGCAGCCATTTGGTAAATTCAAAAAAGTTCATTTTTTCCTCATTACTGTGCACTCTGCACCCCATCTTGTCAGAAAAAAAACAGAAATGTAGACATTTTTGCAAATTTATTAAACAAGAAAAACTGAAATATCACATGGTCATAACTATTTTTTTTTTCAATTTACCAAATGGCTGCAATGAAACAAAGAGTGAAAAATTGAAAGGGGTCTCAATAATTTCCGTAACCATTCCTAAGGGTGTTATTGACCTGAATTTCTCACCATAGATATCCATAAATTGAACACATGAAGAAAAAGGGGTGTAAAAAGCCCTAGAAAGTCTTGCATGATCTGAAATCTATCAGTAATGAGAAAGCAATCATGCCACTTAGTGAAAAATAATATCAGCTGGTTCAACTGATGGCCTATAAAAAGGTGTCTCATTACCAACGTGCCACACAAGAAACATCTCATGATGGGTAAAACCAGTGAGGTGTCTCAAGACCTTCACAACCTTATTGTTGTAAAACATATTGATTGCCGTGGTTACAGAAGAATTATTAAACTACTGAAGGCTCCAGTGAGCAATGTTGGGGCCATAATCCAGAAGTGTAACGAACATAATTTTACCATAAACCAACCACGACCAGGAGCTCCTTACAAGATTGCAGATAGAGGAGTGAAAAGAATTATCAGAAGAGTTGTCCAAGATCCAAGAACCACCCCTAGAGAGCTACAGAAAGATGTCTGTCAATCACTGTGGAATATGATGGCGCCGTATAAGCAAAGCATTGAATTATCATATTTTGTTAATTATAAAGTGCTGGATTAAAGAAATTTTACTGCAACTTTCACATTATATTGTAGTTTAGTGACAGATTATCGGAATTTCTTGATAATCAAATCACAGATTAAAGATAATTTACTGTAAATACCACTTTTTATTGCAGTTTAGTGCCAGATCATCAGAGTTTTAGATTATCACATATACTGTGATATATATTTTACTATCAATTCTGCTTTTTAATGCTTTTTTTGATTATTAACTGCCAAAAAAAAAATTTTTTATATATATATATATATATATATATATATATATATATATATATAATTTATATATCAGTATAATTTCTATATTCTGTTCAATTAGTTTTCATATTTGCAGAGTTTCTATATTATCAAATGCCGGATTAAATATATTTAACTGCAAATTGTACATTATATTACAATTTTGTGCCAAATTATTAGAATTTCATCATTATCAAGTGCTAGACTAAGTTGGACTTTATATCGCACTTGTTTCCCAGATTATTGAATTTTTTTTGGATTATCAAATGTCAAATTAAAAATATTTTACTGTAAATGTTAAATGATGTTGCCGTAGTTCATCAGATTAAACTTTTCTTTCTGGATTTCAGTTGACTCATACACCTGCCCCCGTGACCTTCCATGGCAAATTATTCTTCCTGGGGATCAAGTATCCATCTCGGAGACATTAATATTGTGCAGCGTTACGGCGTTCTTTCATGTTGCGCACATATGTCATCACATTTCTATACATTACATGAGTAATATGTTTTTGGTGGAAGAGACAAAAAGTTCTGAAACTTTGGAAAGTTCTGTGATCCTGACACTCAATATGGCATCTGCTGAGACGTTCCATGCCGTGTCAAGAACCGTGAAATTCAGCTTTTTTTCAGGTTATCGTGACTCTCGGACCATCAAACACTCAGTGATCGGACGCGCCACAGACACATGCCGGGGGTATCATATTATTACAATTATAAGGCCGTTAGTGTGCGGAGAGTAAGTGAGCGCCCCATGGATGGTGCAGGGTCATCGAAGAAACTCAAATAACCCCCATTTGTGAATATCCGCTAATCCTCTTGACATCTGCCCTGACAGGGGGATCATTGGAGCTAGTGTGTGTAAGAAAATAGCACTTTTCCCTTTAGACCTTTAACATTTCACTAATTTGTTTACCTGTCAATCAATATTACTAGGAATTCCATGAAAAGCCTTTGGCTTTTTTTACGTCCTTGTGTTAGGAGACAATGGGCAGGAAAATGGGTCATTCCTGATAAAGCCGTGCCCTGGCTCAAAAGATTTTGTCCTGGTGCGAGTCATAACTTGAAATGTTTGCCCCCTTCCTGTGCCACTTATAGTACTGCTGTTCTCCTATATGGTAGCTGGACCATTGAGCTCTAACAACCCTTTGGGTGAAGGCACCTCCTATAGTTTAGCTTATTTAGCAATTCACCGGGAACATCCGGGAGGGTTTCAGAATAAAGGGATAACTTCCGGACTCCAGAAAAATTAGCAAAAACTCCATGAAAGCAGTGATTTTTGGAAGCTCCTTCATTTAGAGAGGCAAAGAATTAGGTATAGACACATGAAAATGGGGCATGGAGAGATCAGTGGAATGAGCATAGACGACTATGGCTTCAGGAAGAGGTCTTGGGCACAGGTGGAAGATGTCAGAGAAGAGCACTACCAATGGACACCTCCTGGGTGATGGAGGTACAAGTTGACATTTTTAAGTTACAGCCCTTGAAGAGTGGCTATTTTGCTCGTCTTTTGGCATCAGCCATCTGTGGCAAATGTCCTGCCAGTAGTGATGAGCAAACTGTTCGATGTCCATAACGAGCATTTTTTTTTTTAATAATTCTCTATTTAACTTGACATCATTAAATAAAATGTAAACCATGGAGATACATTGCACATAGAAGAATGCAAACCATTTCAGGTAATACAAAATATAGACTGGACTGTCAGACGTTTTTACAGGGCTACAATAGCCTCCGGGTCCCCAGCGGTCCTGATGCTAAGCAAGTGGATTCGAAAAGGGTCTTATCTATCAAAAACTGCATCCTAGGTGGAAGAGTCTTCAAGAAATGCTTCAGTTGGGAACTTTTCCAGGTCCCCAGTGGCACCGGATCTGAAGCAGCAATCAGCTCAAGTGAGGGCCAATCCAAGTCCCCACTCCACCCCGCTACTCTGTAAAAACCTGGGTCAGTGGGTGCTCTCGTCCACTGGCCCGGCCACCTTTAGAAAGACAGCTTGGCCCAGGGCTCATCCAAACTGAACGCCGACCTCCTTAACCGTGGGTCGAACACTACTCAGACAACACAGGGTGACAGAATCACAATATTAAGACTTTATTGGATCCCCAAACAATTAACGGCACATAGCACATAACCAGCAAAACACAAATGTAACAGGCAACAGAGTCTCACCCTTCCGCTGGCTCACCAGGGATTAGAATGTCCGTGCCTCAGAGCTTCCAGGGCTACTTACTCCAATCCAGCAGCACCCCCCTTTCGGCTGGCACCCACCGAGAATAAAATAACACCAGATTTAGGAAGCTGGCTGAGGTCTGCAAAGTCTGTAGCCAGGTGACCAAATTGTCCCAACCTGGGTTTCTTCCTTAAGTAGTCTCTTGTATGATGATGTGATATAATCCTGGCAGCCGGAGTCGAAATCCCTAGACTGTGGTATGGTCTCCAATCGGAATCGGAGTCTCTAGATTGAAGCCATGTAGCCAAGTGATCCTCCACTTGGAGCCAAAGTCCCTAGACCGAGTCCACAAGGCATCCTGGTTCTGATCCCCTAGCCAGCTCCTAAGAGCTTAGACTGGATCATGCAACATCCAACAACCACTGGTGACTTAAAGAAGTCCCTTTTTATAGCCATAGCCTTCCCTTCAGATATACTGTGCCCTTATCGGATTGGTTGTACAAGATTGCTTCTCTTATTGGATGAATTTCAAGCTACAGTCAAATATCCAGAGACAAGGGTGAGACAGGTAAATTACATCACATCTAGCAATTCACTTAGTAATACAATGGGAAGTTTGCATAATTGAGTTATCTGCGTGTCTGGCCTTCAGTGGCCAAAACAATTACATGAGTCAACAAAAACTTCAATACTAAACTCCGAAGAGTCTTGTAGAACAATGAGGGATTATCACCCATCTATAAACAAACTGTCTTCATGTCTGGCTGAATTTTAAGAAAGTTAACCCATGCTAGGCAGTGAGTGTCCATGTCGTCACATCTGCCCTACTCCATGCCCTAAAAATTGGATCCGGGACTAAAGCCGGGGTGACTGAGAATTGGTGCAAGATTAAAATATGCAAGCATATTTTTTGTGTGGGCCCAGTTGTAGGATGCACTTTCAGGGGGGGTGCGGGCAGCAGAGATGGCCCAGGGGAGGATGCATAATGAGAAGTCTGAAAAGCTCTGTTCTATCTAGACCCATGCCTTGTTATGTTTGTTTCGACACCAGTCAGCAATCCGCACCAGGTGGAAAGCCACATGGTACAGCTTGAGATTCAGGAGGCCAGTGCCCCCTTCAGCTTTGCGTCCACATAGGACAGCACATAATGAGCATTTTGATTCCTTTACTGAGTATAATGGAAGTCAGTTGGGAACGCGAGTATTTTTCCAGAAAATATTTGGAAAAATGCTTGAGTTCCCCATTGATTTCCATGATACTTGGTAAACGAGTACAGAGCACCCGATCAATGAACAGTTCGCTCATCACTACCTGCCAGCCTTTGACATGTTGGATATAAACCTATTCTGTTAATAAAGGGCTTTTCTTCTAAAACAATTCTATTTTTGTTGTATCAGTTTCTAGGTAAGTTGGGGAAGGTCAAAGGAGCCACTTAGCACTTATAGGGTTAGTCCCCAAACAAAAGAGCCACCAGAACACATAGCGTTAGTCCCTCAGGCTTGTTTACAGTCTGGCTACCATGACTTTTCTGCATGTGGCTCCTCCTCCATGACTCCTAAAAAGTCACATGTTCCTAGCTAAGGTAATGATCTAACTTGTTATTTTTTAATTAATTCTGCTACTATTATTAGATAAAAAGACATCTTCAGAAAGCTAAAGTGTAATAGTCTGGACACTGACAGGGTTAAGTCTGGTGGGAAGGGTCTGCTTGGTTGTACCTTGTTCCGGGGCTCACACCGCTTTTTCATGGTGTGGATTCCTCCGGAACGCCGTCAGTAATAGTTCCTGCTCTGCAGCGTGCGCAACTGGTTCTTGTGAGTTAGCCCATCCCACTACCCAGCTTTCCTCTCCCTGACCTCCGTTCCCCTGTACTATTTGTCTGCCTTGTCTACCTGTACTTACTTGCTCTCCTGGCCTTTGACCTCAGTAACGTTTCCTGACCTCGGCTCTGCTTCCCCTGTTTGGCTTTGGACGTGATTTCTCGGCTTCTGACCCTTTTGCTTCCACCTGTTTACGGCTTGCTCGCTCCCCCCTGTAATGACGTGACATCTCGTTTTAGACTGAAGGTGGCTTTACACGCTACGAGATCAGTAAAGCGATCTCGGGGTCACGGAATTTGTGACGCACATCCGGCCGCTTTAGCGATGTCGTTGTGTGTGACACCTATTAGCAATTTTGAATCGTTGCAAAAACGTTCAAAATCGCTAATCGGTGACATGCCCCCCTCTTTCCAAATATCGTTGCTGCTGCAGTAACGATGTCGTTCCTCGTTTCTGCGGCAGCACACATCGCTCCATGTGACACCGCAGGAACGAGGAACCTCTTCTTACCTGCGTCCCGCCAGCAATGAGGAAGGAAGGAGGTGGGCAGGATGTTCGTCCCGCTCATCTCCGCCCCTCCGCTTTGATTGGGCGGCTGCTTAATGACGTCGCTGTGACGCTGAACGAACCGCCCCCTTAGAAAGGAGGCGGTTCACCGGTCACAGCGACGTCGCAGAGCAGGTATGTGCGTGTGACACTGCCATAGCGATAATGTTCGCTACGGCAGCGATCACCACATATCGGCCGTACGATGGGGGGCGGGTGCTATCGCGCTCGACATCGCCAGCATCGGTTATCGATGTCGCAGCGTGTAAAGCGGCCTTTAGGCTTGCTGACTACTCTTTCTGGTGCTTGCACCCTCTTGTGGGCTTTTGTCTAACTACACTTTGGAGTTCCATCTCCATTCAGTTTCTGCGCCCCCTGGTGGAAGCCTGACATTAGGGACATAAAAACTATTGACGGTTCTTCTGATAGAAAATTTTGAACCTCTTTTTAGACTTTTTTTTTTCATTACGGCAGTGCATTTACAATGAAGAATAACACACTGATGCAAATAGCCTTTATTAAAAATGTCCTCCTGTTTTGTGCCTACTGATGCTATGCAGACCCAGGTAAGAGGTAACAGTAATAATACAAACTTTGCAGTCTGATTCTGTATTCGTACACATTAATTTGTCCATTACAGTGGAACCTTGATTAACAAGAACAATCCGATCTGGGAGTGTGCTTGTTAATCAAGGTACTTGTCTAGCAAAGCAAGATTTCCCATAGGAAATCATTGCAATGCAGACAATTCGTTCCACAACTTGTTAAATGTCCCATCCTGGTGCCCTATTCTATCATTCCACACACGCACAAACACGTACAAACACACAAGCACGCACACGCACATATTATGCTTACCTAACCTTCCGTGCCATCGCCGGCCTCCTGGATCTTGTAGCTCGCCGGTACAGGATGTGTATCGGGTAACCATCGCGACGAGGGAGGAACGTCCGCTGCCAGAGCGCTGACGTCAAAGGCAGGAGCCGCTTGCGTCTGATTGGCCAGCGCGCTGCCTTTGAGTAGCGGCTGACAGCGGAAGTTCCTCCCTCGTCGCGATGGTTGCCGATACACATCCTGTAGTGGAGAACTACACGTATCATGAGGCCGGCGATGGAACGAAAGGTACAGTACACATATTATGCTCACCTTACCTTCCATTCCATCGTCAGCCACATGGATCTTGCAGTTCGCCGGTATAGGATGTGTATCGGCAACCATCGCGACAAGGGAGTAACTCCTGCTGTCAGCCGCTACTCAAAGGCAGCGCGCTAGCCAATCAGAGGCAAGCGCTCTAGCAACGAACTTTCCTCCCTCGTTGCGATGGTTACCGGATACACATCCTATACCGGCGAACTACAAGAACCATGGGGCCAGTGATGAAACGGAAGGTAAGGTGAGCATAATATATGTGTGTGCGCGTGCATACGTGTTTGTTTGTGCGTGCTTGTGTGTGTTTGTGTGTGTTTGTGTGGACTGCAAGAGCGGGTTAGAGCGCGGTGGTTGTACGGAACCGGAAGGGTGTGCGGTGAGTATTCTGCTCGTACAGCAAAGCTTGCTCGTAAACCTTAGTTACAAATTTACAGCAAGCTTTGCTCGTTAAGCGAAATACTCGCTAACTGGGTTACTCGTTAAGCAAGTTCCACTGTACTTCTTCCTAAGATACATCTGTTATATGAGCTAGAAGTTGGGGACAGATTGAATTAAATACATACTTCTGCACAAAGAGTGGAAAAAATACCCATAAAAATCTAATAAAAAATGCTTTTTTGTTCTCTAAATGTTATGTGTGGAACAGGTTGCAAAAAAGTTGCACATGTCATTTCTACAGTCATATGAAAAAGTTTGGGCGCCCCTATTAATGTTAACCTTTTTTCTTTATAACAATTTGGGTTTTTGCTATTTCAGTTTCATATATCTAATAACTGATGGACTGAGTAATACTTCTGGATTGAAATGAGGTTTATTGTACTAACAGAAAATGTGCAATCCGCATTTAAACAAAATTTGACCGGTGCAAAAGTATGGGCACCTCAACATAAAAGTGACATTAATATTTTGTAGATCCTCCTTTTGCAGAAATCACAGCCTCTAGTCGCTTCCTGTAGCTTTTAATGAGTTCCTGGATCCTGGATGAAGGTATATTTGACCATTCCTGTTTACAAAACAATTCCAGTTCAGTTAAGTTTGATGGTCGCCGAGCATGGACAGCCGCTTCACATCATCCCACAGATGTTCAATGATATTCAGGTCTGGGGACTGGGATGGCCATTCCAGAACATTGTAATTGTTCCTCTGCATGAATGCCTGAGTAGATTTGGAGCGGTTTTTTGGATCATTGTCTTGCTGAAATATCCATCCCCTGCGTAACTTCAACTTTGTCACTGATTCTTGCACATTATTGTCAAGAATCTGCTGATACTGAGTTGAATCCATGCGACCCTCAACTTTAACAAGATTCCCGGTGCCGGCATTGGTCACACAGCCCCAAAAGCATGATGGAACCTCCACCAAATTTTACTGTGGGCAGCAAGTGCTTTTCTTGGAATGCCGTGTTTTTTTGCCTCCATGCATAACGCCTTTTTGTATGACCAAACAACTCAATCTTTGTTTCATCAGTCCACAGAACCTTCTTCCAAAATGTAACTGGCTTGTCCAAATGTGCTTTTGCATACCTCAGGCGACTCTGTTTGTGGCGTGCTTGCAGAAACTGCTTCTTTCGCATCACTCTCCCATACAGCTTCTCCTTGTGCATCGTGCGCTGTATTGTTGACCGATGCACATTGACAATTGACACCATCTGCAGCAAGATGATGTTGCAGGTCTTTGGAGGTGGTCTGTGGATTGTCCTTGACTGTTCTCACCATTCTTCTTCTCTGCCTTTCTGATATTTTTCTTGGCCTGCCACTTCTGGGCTTAACAAGAACTGTACCTGTGTTCTTTCATTTCCTTACTATGTTCCTCACAGTGGAAACTGACAGTTTAAATCTCTGACACAACTTTTTGTATCCTTCCCCTGAACAATTATGTTGAATAATTTTTGTTTTCAGATCATTTGAGAGTTGTTTTGAGGAGCCCATGATGCCACTCTTCATAGGAGATTCAAATAGGAGAAATACTTGCAAGTGGCCACCTTAAATACCTTTTCTCATGATTGGATACACCTGCCTATGAAGTTCAAAGCTCAGAGGTTACAAAACCAATTTAGTGCTTTAGTAAGTCAGTAAAAAGTAGTTAGGAGTGTTCAAATCAAGAATTGATAGAGGTGCCCATACTTTTGCACCGGTCAAATTTTGTTTAAATGCGGATTGCACATTTTCTGTTAGTACAATAAACCTCATTTCAATCCAGAAATATTACTCAGTCCATCAGTTATTAGATATATGAAACTGAAATAGCAAAAACCCAAATTGTTATAAAGAAAAAAGGTTAACATTAATAGGGGTGCCCAAACTTTTTCATATGACTGTATATTTTACCAATATGTAAAATGTTTTTCAAATTGACAAATGAGCAAAAAGGGGCATCATTTTTACGTCGGGAAAGAGTGACTAATTACTAGTTTTAGCATTCTGACTAATTTTTTAATACTCTGCAAGATGGAATATTATTCTTGTGAGATGAAGGATCAGCGTCACCACAGGATCGGCTTCAGGCCGGAACATCTGTCTGATAGATTCATGCAAATTCTCAGAGGTGAGAAAAGATTAATTAGACCATTATCACAACGTGAAGAAAATAACCTGATCTTATCTGCAAGGGAAAATGTAAGGCTGCCGAGGGACAGAATCTGAGCTGGCATTCATCACCACGCTGCGCCTTTATAAATGAGGACGTGCTGGCACCAAATGGAGCAAAATAGCACCATGGTTGTTGAGCTGGAAAATGATATTTCAGTCTTGAGTTTCAGGATAAGATTAAAGATAAATGGTAAGATTAGGATTAGAAAATCATGAAATAGCGCCACCCTTGTCTATTTTGGTTTTCTCTTGTCTATCCTTATCTGTTTTCCATCACACTCCTATCCCGTCCTTCCCTTGTAGGAAGAGTTTATCAGAGTAGTTCTGGTCAGGAGCATCTCCACCATTAGGGGTAACCCTGAGGTTAGGGATAGCGTGATGTGGATACACGAGACCGTGCACCGGACTCCCCCTATACAGGGACTGTCTGGTCACCCCACCAGAGGGCCTAAATGCACGGCAGCCGGAACACAGGGAGTACGGGGGTACGGGTCCTTCAGAGATTGGCACGGGAGATGACTAAGAGTCCAACGGGAACCGGAGGCCGGACAGATGACGGGAACCGGGTACAGGTGCCGAGTAGTCCCAGCCGACGGGGTCCGGATCCAGCGGGATGTGCAGGCTGATGTTTCCAGGTGAAGTCCAGGTGACGGGTTCAGGCTGACGGGAGATGACGGGATCCTCAGCAAACAGTCACCGGGACACTTTCTGGGATATCGGCACTCTGGGACCAGGTCAAGGCGGCAGGTGGGCTCTGTGGAAGAGACAGGGTTAATCCAATTGCAAGGCACAGAAGGACCTGAACATCTAGCTCAGGGAACACGTTGATCAGGCACCGGCCATATGAAAAAGGAAGTCTTATATAGCCTGTACCTGAATTCACCCATATCCTGTTTTCGGGACGCTGGCCCTTTAAGAAGAGGTGAGTGAGCGCGCGCCCTAATGTAATAACCTGCAGGTAACGGGATACGCAAGGACTGCACGGAACCACGGGGGTTAATCAATGCAAATTTAATAATGTATTGCACAACACAGGTAGAGGAAAAGTGAGGGAAGGGAGCACAGCAGTAGAGATAATGCAATATACATACAACTACTTTGAATAACTTGTCAAGGATAGGAAGCCTCAGATTGTACTCCCAAAAGCAAAACACAGAAATCCTTATTAAACAAAAAAACGCAGAGTCCTTGTTATCTTACTCGTATAACACAGTGCAGAGTCTTTTCCTATCTGTCCCTAACTAAAAGTAGTGTGCACACTTAACTGCAGGTTTCAGCGTGGGGTACCTCGTCACCGTTGGGGCCCGTATTCCGCTGGCAGACACCTCTAAAGTTCAGTCTTTGTCCCGGGTCTGTAACTTGCACGTGCTGCCTGGCTCCTCGCTCTCCACATCCAGCCTCTTTGGATCTGTAATTTTGTAATTTGCACGTGCTGTCTGGCTCCTCGCTCCACATCCAGCCTCTTTGGATCTGTGTCTTGGGGGGGGGACACCACGCAACACTCTAAGATACTTGGACCTCGGAAAAACAGGGCAGACTGAGGCCTTCTATCTTACAGCCCCCTCCAGCACACTCCTCTCTGCAAAACAGCCACATGTAGACTCCTCCTCCTCCTGTTCCAGACTCAATCAAGTCACTTGAGCAGCAGAACTTTTTCCCGCTGTTGTCTGTTTTGACAGCAGGTGGCAGCATAACACAAGGAACTCCACCAAACAGTCTTTTAACCTACATATATATATATATATATAAATGTTAACAGGTCTTACATTTCCCCCCCTCTTTAACCTCGGCCGTCCCAGCCGATACACTCCTGAGGCACTCTGCAAAGGGGCACACGGTGGCAACTCCTGCCTTGCTTCACAACCTGTTGCTTGGGAGCCAATGTCGTAAAACAGGATCCAGTGACAGAACACACAAATTCATCTGCCAAGTACCGATCAGGGGGAATACCAGCATTAGCCCGCTCAGTCCGGCGTGGCACCACAGCTAACTCGCCAGACGTCGGCGCCGTATCAGGGAGTACAGTATTCCCGTCCCCATCTCTGGAGATTAGTGACTCCTGCTCTGCAGGGGTGGCACCTGTGTCTTGAACGGATGGGGGTGTGGATCTCTCCCAGTCTGCTGGGTTGGTCGGGGCCCGCCACCATTCTTCATCGTCAGAGCCCTCTTCGAAGGTAACAGGAACAGGCACCATCTCCGAGGTACTTTGTCTAGTCCTGTCTTCTGAATAGCAGGGCCTCAGCATATTACGATGCAGGATGAGGGTGCCGCCTCTTTGCTCGCCTCTTACTTCGTATACTGATCCATGGGGCGAGATTCTTCTGATCACAATGTACGGCTCTGTTTTCCAGCGCTCGCTCAACTTGTGTCTCGGGTATTTGTCTGCAACTAGTACTCTGTCTCCTGGTAAGAACGGGGTTTCACACACAGGTTTCCGCTGCGGGTGTGTCTTTTCTTGCAACCGCTTGGTGACAATTCGATGGATAGTCTCCAGCCGTCGACGGTGACAATCAACCCAGGAACCTACGCTCTGACCTTCACTGATCTCGGGGGGAGCTAGGTTCAGCTCTTCAATGCCTCTTCCGGCTCTTCCAAACAGTAGCACGTATGGGGTGTACCCAGTGGTGGAGTGGACACGATTATTGTACGCCCACACGAGTTCTGCGAGATAGCCGGGCCAGTGATTCTTACGATCATCCTCCAACGTGCGTAGCATTTGTAGGAGGGTCCGGTTAAATCTCTCGCAGGCTCCGTTGCCCTGTGGATGATAAGGCGTAGTCCTTGACTTCTGCATTCCATAAATCCTTTGCAGCTCTCTCATGACACTGCCCTGAAAGCAAGCTCCTTGGTCAGAATGTATTCTTTTGGGGCAGCCGTACACCCGGATAAAGTCATCACTGATGGCTCGAGCAGCTGATTCAGCCGTCTGATCTCTGGTGGGCGTCACCACCGCAAATTTGGAGAAGTGATCTGTCATCACAAGGCAGAACTGATAGCCCCGGTGGGAGTGGCCAATCTTCAGATAATCGATCATGAGTACTTCCAACGGCTCTTTGGTTACAATAGTCTGTACTGGTGCTTGCTGTGGAGGAGCCTTACTTAACTCGCAGGAACGGCACAGTTTACAGGCCTTCTCTACTGCCCGAAGCATCTGAGGACAGTATACTATTCTTTGCAACCACTGGTAAGTCTTGTCCGGTCCGAAATGGGCTCCCTTCTCATGCGCCTCTCGGGCCAATGGTACTGTCATCTTCTGGGGTATCACTACTTGCCACCGTACTTCCAACTCTGTAGCTAGGTGCACCTTCCGATACAGCATCCCTTCTTGCACCGACAGCTTATCCCACTGGCTGAGAATCTGGAGGGCCACGTGCGACAGCGTGGCCCGTAATTCCTTTCTAGGCTTGCGCTGCTGGATCACCCACTCTTTCACTTGAAGCAGTTCTGGGTCAGATGACTGGATTTTCACCCATTCCTCTCTGGTTTGGCCAAGCAGGCGTGATGTCGTGCCTGACGTAATTTCCAGCATACGAGCCTCTACCACTTGAGCGGTGAATTTACTAAAGTCCGGAATTTCGTCTTCCTCCAACTGTTCATCTCTCTCCCCCACTGGGGCTTCGGTGGTAACACGAGAAAGGGCATCCGCATTCTGATTTTCATGCTTAGAGCGGTACTGCACATGATAATTGTACCTGGACAGTCGTGCCAGCCACCTCTGTTCCATTGCTCCCAGTTTGGCGGTGGAGATGTGAGCCAGGGGGTTATTATCCGTATAGACTTCAATTTGAGCTCCCGTGAGATATTCCGAGAACCTTTCGGTTATTGCCCATACTAGTGCCAGTAACTCCAACCGAAAGGAACTGTAATTCTCGGGGTTGCGCTCGGCTTCTCGCAACGTCCGACTTCCATATGCAATCACCCGTTCAGTACCATTCTGTACCTGGGCCAGTACTGCACCCAGGCCGTAGAGGCTCGCGTCTGTATACAACCGAAAGGGGAGGTTATAGTCTGCATAGGCAAGCACAGGGGCGCTAACCAAGGCCTCTTTCAATCGGTGTAAGGCTTCTGCTTGTCTTGGTCCCCAGCAAATTTTCTGTGCTTTTGGTCCTTTCGCAGTGCCTCGGAGCAATTCGTGCAAAGGTTCTGCCTCCTTCGCGAAATCTTTGATAAAGCGACGGTAATAACCGGCAAGCCCCAGGAAAGCTCGAACCTCCCGCACTGTGCTGGGTGTGGGCCATTGTAGCACTGCTCTCACTTTCCCATCGGAGGGCTGTACACCGGCTTCTGACACCTTGTGTCCGAGATATTCAATCTCTTCCTGAAAGATCCGACATTTTTTTGGTTTTAGTTTAAGCCCATGGGCCCGTAACCGCTGAAACACTTGGCCCAGGTTTTCTAGATGTTTCTCAAAGGTTGCAGAATACACTACTATGTGGTCCAGGTAAATCAATGTGGCCTCGAAGTTCATGTCTCCAAGGCAACTTTCCATGAGGCGCTGAAAAGTTCCTGGGGCATTATTTAGTCCAAACGGCATGCGATTGAACTCGAAGAGTCCCATGGGTACAATAAATGCGGTCTTGGCCTTGTCTTTCTCTGCCACAGGGACCTGCCAATATCCGCTGGCCAGATCGAGGGAGGAGAAGTAACGTGCCTTTCCCAACGCCGACAGGGACTCCTCTATCCGGGGCAGAGGGTAGGAATCACGAACCGTGCATCCATTAAGCTTGCGGTAGTCAACACAGAAGCGGGTAGACCCATCCTTTTTCTTGACCAGCACGATTGGGGCAGCCCATGGACTCTGACTTTCTCTTACCACCCCGCTCTTCAGCATCTGCGCCAAAAGCTCTTTTACTTCTTGGTAGTACTTTGGGGGTATTTGCCTGTACCTTTCCCTGATCGGTGGGGCATCTCCTGTGGGTATTTCGTGCTGAATCTTGTCAGTACAGCCGAAATCTTCTGCGTGACGGGAGAACGTGGCTTGATTCTCCCAAATAAAGTCCTCTATGGCTTGGGCTTGCTCCGAATCAAAGGGGCTCAGGTCCACTCCCATCTGCCCTAAGATGACGCGACTGTTCCATTGATCAGTGGGTTTCTCTTTTCTTTCCATAGAAAGAGCCCAAGTCCAGGCTTCCCCTGCCATGGGCTGCAATTCAATCGATTCTGCGGCCGCCACCTCTTCAGGCGCCAGGTAGACATGGGCCAGAACAACTCCCGAGGTCAAGGTGTAGGCCTGTTCACCGGTGTTCACGCAACGGAAAGGGACCCTTCCATTTCTCACTGTTGCTAAAGTGCGAGCCACCAACGGTTCGTCTCCGTTCTCTTCACCACGGTAAGGCTCCACTAACACCTCCATCCCCTCGAGTGTACGGTGGGCCCCGACTGGCAAGGTGAGGACTGTCTCACGATTTGGAGGTAGAGTAATTGTTGTCTGTCTTGGGACTCGAACCCTCCCCACCGGGTAGCGGCTCCCACCATTCTTCCACAGTCCTCGGGCACGGATAAGGTGTTGGAAGACCTTTTGGGCAGGCCTGTTAGCAACTGTCGTCTTCCAGTAATCACAGCCCCCCTTGTTGAAGAGCAACTGGTCTAATTCTTTCAGGACGTTCATGCCCACGATAGCTGGCACCTCTCTGTCGTACCGGCCCTCCGTTAACACAATCCCTTTTTTGCCTAAGTTCTGGCCACAGGCACGTATGTTCATCCACACGACCCCTACAACCGGAATGGGAAGATTGTTTGCAGCCCTCAGTTTGATATGTGCCCCTTTGTCAATGGATACAGTTTGTCCAAAATGTTGGTAGAAGAACTGTTCTGGCATGGTGGTCACTTGGGACCCAGTATCCATCAGGCATTTTACTTCTTTCCCTTCAAATTCAGCCGTGATCGTCGGCGTGCAGGCTGCTATATCTTCAGGGCGTTGGTTTTCTCTAAGCTCAGTTGGTCTCCCCGCCATGTGCCCATCCATGGAGGGAGGCACTAGTTTAACGGCGGTCTTTCTTGAGACATCTTCCTCTCCGGACAGTGTCGGAATAAATGGTTCTGATTTCCACAGTTCCAACACTGGTAGTCTCCAGCGGGTCTCGGTCGTCTCTGCTTGATCTGTCCCCTCTCTTCTTGATAGGTATGCGTGCGGGTATTTGATCGCGGTGCTGTCGTTCTTACTTCTGACGCCGGGGCTTGCATATTCTTCAGCAACTCTTGTAGAGCAGTAACAGTCTCTTGTAACTGATCCACTTTAGCCTCAAGTTGGCTCGGTTCTCGGTTTTTCTCACCCGGGACTACCTTATGCATACAAACTTCTCCCCAGGCGTTCTGCGGGTCGCAATTTTCAGTTTGTGTGCGGGAGACTGCTTCTTCCAATATCTCCTGGAAAGTTAGTTTTTTTTCTACCCTGAGACGTTCACGGAGGGCACCTTTGATCTTGGGGTTATGTAACCCACGGAGGAATTGATCTCGCAGGGTACGGTCAGCATAACCGGGGGTTTGTGCTAGCTCTGGCTCTGCTCTAAGCATTTGTCTCATTATTCTCTGGAGTGCATTTGCATACTGTGGCAGACCTTCTTCTTCACCCTGCAGCCTGTAGAACAGTTGCGCCTGTAAATCTCCTGCTTCTGGTTTCCCGCCATACACTCTCTCAAGAATCTTCACCACCTGCTCTAACGTCTTTCGTTCACTCTCAGGGCGCAATAAAATAGTCTCTTGAGCATGGCCTTCAAGGGCAATCAGCAATATCTCCCCTTGATTTTCTGCAGTCACTCCTGCTACTCTCAACATGCCCCTCACTCTCTGCGCCCAGTCATGGAGAGGTACATTGTTGCCAGTAAATTTTGGTATATGGGTCAGCATAGCCCCCAGGGACAGCTGCCTTGCTGGTATTCCCCCATCAGGTTGTATTAGAACACCTCCATCAGCGACACCCCCCTGTCCGTCCATTGTTCCGTACCAGCCTGCGTATCCTGCCGACTACGCCAAATGTAATAACCTTCAGGTAACGGGATACGCAAGGACTGCACGGAACCACGGGGGTTAATCAATGCAAATTTAATAATGTATTGCACAACACAGGTAGAGGAAAAGTGAGGGAAGGGAGCACAGCAGTAGAGATAATGCAATATACATACAACTACTTTGAATAGCTTGTCAAGGATAGGAAGCCTCAGATTGTACTCCCAAAAGCAAAACACAGAAATCCTTATTAAACAAAAAAAACGCAGAGTCCTTGTTATCTTACTCGTATAACACAGTGCAGAGTCTTTTCCTATCTGTCCCTAACTAAAAGTAGTGTGCACACTTAACTGCAGGTTTCAGCGTGGGGTACCTCGTCACCGTTGGGGCCCGTATTCCGCTGGCAGACACCTCTAAAGTTCAGTCTTTGTCCCGGGTCTGTAACTTGCACGTGCTGCCTGGCTCCTCGCTCTCCACATCCAGCCTCTTTGGATCTGTAATTTTGTAATTTGCACGTGCTGTCTGGCTCCTCGCTCCACATCCAGCCTCTTTGGATCTGTGTCTTGGGGGGGGGACACCACGCAACACTCTAAGATACTTGGACCTCGGAAAAACAGGGCAGACTGAGGCCTTCTATCTTACAGCCCCCTCCAGCACACTCCTCTCTGCAAAACAGCCACATGTAGACTCCTCCTCCTCCTGTTCCAGACTCAATCAAGTCACTTGAGCAGCAGAACTTTTTCCCGCTGTTGTCTGTTTTGACAGCAGGTGGCAGCATAACACAAGGAACTCCACCAAACAGTCTTTTTTAACCTATATATATATATATATATATATATATATATATATATATATATATATATATATAAATGTTAACAGGTCTTACACTAATGCGCATGCGCGAGGCCCAGGTGTTGGAAACAGTACAGGAAGCAGTGAAGGAGATGCAGGGGAGCCAGGCAGAGAGATCCGGGACGCAGCTGCACACCGGGGCCGGAGGGCGGGAAGCACAGAGGACGCACAGGAGGAAGAGCAGGACGCAGAGCCGTGGGCAGGAGAACCGGGGACCGGGGCGGTGAGTGACAGGCGGCGCCGGGACCCAGGGAGCGTGACAGATAGCCTAGTGTCCCCTTGTTTGATGGACCGCATATGAGCCATTGTCCCCCGCTATCCTAATAGTCACCTTGTGTCACTACCCAAAAACACTTTTAAATTAGAATTTGGAAACGTTTTTGGAAAAATAAACTTGCCCATGTAAACGCTTTGCTTCCTATTGTTGTAGACAACACAAGAAATGTAGTCTTATTTCGGAAGCAGACGCATAAAGAGTTAACCGTTAATCGTTCTGACGAGCTAAATATCATAATTAATTTCAGCCAGCGAGCAGTGACAGCGATTGTTATCTGGTGTCTCCTGCTAATAATAACAAGAGCTTCCCGCTGCTCAAATACAGTTGATTACTAATTAAACTTTACAAGTGCAAATTTGGATGAAGATGAAAGTGAAACTCTTGAGTTTTCTCTTTCTTAATATTTTTTTTTTTTTAAATGACTTTTAATTATTATTTTTTTTTTATAGAAGATTCATGAAATGTATAAAGTTTTGGCGATCAATCACTTGTCACCCTAGGCATGGAAATGGCATAGAAAGAACGAGAAAATAAACAATAGACGGAAAAATGGTGTTAGCAGATTACAAGGGGGGTTTTAACGCGTCCATTCACCATTTTTTATTTTGTTAATGCATATAAAATGAAATTTTTCAAATAATCGTGTTTAAAAATATCACCTTGTCCTAGTGTTAGGTCATCAATATGTGAGCCCACCCCTTTATTCTGAATGAAGGAATCAACTGCCTGCAGACTGTTAAACTGTAACGCTCACCGCCGGAGATGGTACTGTGGTGAGCAAGAGTGGATCCACTGGACCACGGGGAGACCCCGGGCAAAGACCGGGAGTGTGGCAGCTGATCCCCCAGGGCAGGGGTGGACATAGGAGCAGACAGGGCTGAGTCTCAAGTGTAGACAGGGACCACCGGGATGGCTGAGCCTCGTGGCACGGCCAACACAGACAGGCAGAGTGACTAGCAAAGCTGGGACCGCTAGAGTGGCAAAGGTAGAAGGCACTGCTGGGGTGGATAGGCACAGTCTCCGGTATACCAAGACACCGGGGTAGCTGAGGCTGGAGGCACGGCCAGGGTGGACAGGCACAGTCTCTGGTATAGCAAGGGCCACCGAGGTAGCTGAGGCTGGAGGCACGGTCGGGATAAACAGGCACAGTCTCTGGTATAGTAAGGGCCACCGGGGTAGCTAAGGCTGGTGGCACGGCCAACATGGACAGGCAGAGTAACTAGCAAGGCTGGGACCGCCAGAGTGGCGAAGACAGAAGGCACGGCTGGGATGGATAGGCACAGTCTCTGGTATAGCAAAGGCCACCGAGGTAGCTGAGGCTGGAGGCACGACCGGGGTGGACAGGCACAGTGTCTGGTATAGCAAGGGCACCAGGGTAACTGAGACTGGAGGCACGGCCAGGACGGCCAGGCACAGTCTCTGGTATAGCAAGGGCTACTGAGGTAGCTAAGGCTGGTGGCACGGCCGGGGTGGACAGTCATAGTGTCTAGTATAGCAAGCGCCACCGGGCTAGCTGAGGCTGGATGCATAGCTGGGATGGACAAGCACAGTCTCTGGTATAGCAAGGGTAACGGAGACTGGAGGCACGGCCAGGACGGACAGGCACAGTCTCTGGTATAGCAAAAGCTACCAGGGTAGCTGAGGCTGGAGCATGGCCCGGGTGGACAGATGCACTCTAGTACCAACAGGGCAGGACCGACAGGTAGGAGGTACCAACAGGATTGGACAGACAAGACGGACAACTAGCAGGCTAGAGCACTGGACACTAACTAGTTAAACTAAGGCATTGATAAGGCACCTTTCCTAGTGGGAGCATGCCTTAAATACCCACTACCTCTCACCGATAGGCTGACAGGCACTTCCTAGGAATTGCGCGCTAGCCCTTCAAGAGAGGGGCAGTGGCATGCATGCACTCCCTAGAAGTGCTCCTGGAGGTCCTGTGATGCACGCACAGACTCCAGGAGGGGGATGGAGGAGGCACCCACGTGGAAGAGCGCAGGGAAGCCGAGCAACATAGAGGCAGCCAGCCATGGTGGTGAGTGAGAGCGCGTCCCTGCAGGAGGGGAGAACAAGGAGTGCAGGGATTCAGCGCTGCATAAACTTAGTATCTCACTACACACTGTGCATAGACAACCACAACACAATGAGGAGAAGGTGTGACATGATTTACCTCTGTTGCTGTTTCTAGCATTCTCCTGCTGTTCCAAAATACAAAGGAATCCATCTGACATCTCTTACCTAACTTCATCCCAATATGAAATAAGACAGCAGCACAACACGCACTCCCAGGTTCTACCACCACTGTGGTATCTTCCAGCTTAGAAGCAGCAAGTCTCACATAACTGTCACAATAGTGAGACAGCAGAGAGCCCAACTTCAGGCAACTTCACTTTGCCTTTATCTTAAGGCTGTGTGCACACGCTGAGTTTTTGTTGCAGATTTGGTGCAGTTTATCGGCAAATTGTTGCCAAAATCTGCATGTCTATCCTTATGCCAGCAAAGTCAGTGCAAATTCTGAAATGCTGTGCACATGTTGATTCTTTTTTCCTTGCATTTTTGGGTGCAGCATGTCAATTGTTGGTTTGTTTTTTAGTCCTTTTATGCATTTATTTAACAAAAACACATTGCAAAATAATGCACCAAAAACACTTGCGTTTTTGGTGCGTTTTTCTGCCACAAGGTGCACCTAATCTGCAGCATACGCACATACCCTAAAGGGCAAAAGCTATTATCACTAAATTACACAATATTTTTTTTTCTAACTACATACATTAAAAATTATATTTTCGTCACCTAGTGATATATTTTTTTCTTGGATGTGATAGGTCCTCTTTAACACTAGAGGTCCTAGAGAGGGGTCATTTAACATTTCTACCTTTGGAACCCAGAGACGTGTCGAATGACCTGAAGGATTTTAGCTAACATCCTATAATCACCGTCTTTTGTTCTGTAATTAAAGGGAACCTGTCAGCAGAAATTTTGCACTAAACCTAAAAGATTCCCCTTCTGCAGCTCCTGGGCTGCATTCTAGCAAGGTTCCTATTGTTTATGTGCCCCCTTTTAGACCAATATTAATACTTTATAAGGTGGTACCTTTTCCTATGCAAATCTTGTTAATCGTACACGGGGGCGGGCTGTCTGGTGTCCGTTATTCTGCCTCCTGCTGCTACGCCGTCCCCCATTGCTCAATTTCATACTTCAGGACACCGCCCAGTGCGCCCGAGGTCTCGCGCATGCGCCGTGCCACTCTAGCGGGACTGTGCAGTGTGACCACTGGTGACGTGTTGCGCAGTCGTGAGATTATGGACAGCGCTGTGATTTTCATCAGCAAGTACCTTCCCATAATCTCGTGCCCGCGCTTTCCCCCTCTGCCTCCACCGTTCTGCGCAAGCGCTGGCCAGATGACCCCACATCACCTCTTTCCCATCTTGGTAAGCGGTGACGTGGATTCATCTGGCCAGTGTTTGCGCAGAACGGTGGAGGCAATAGGGGAAAGCGCGGGCACGAGATTATGGGCAGGTACTTGCTGATGAAAATCACAGCGCCACCCATATTCTCATGCCTGCGCAACACGTCACCAGCGGTCACACTTTGCACAGTGCACAGTCCCGCTAGAGTGGCACGGCACATGCGCGAGACCTCGCGCGCACTAGGCGGCGTCCTGAAGTATGAAATTGAGCGATGGGGGACGGCGTAAAGCAGCAGGAGGCAGAATAACGGACATCAGACAGCGCGCCCCCGTGTACGATTAACAAGATTTGCATAGGAAAAGGTACCACTTTATAAAGTATTTATTTTGGTCAAAAAGGAGGCACAATAACAATAGGAACCTTGCTAGAATGCAGCCCAGGAGCTGCAGAAGGGGAATCTTTTAGGTTTAGTGCAAAATTTCTGCTGACAGGTTCCCTTTAAGGCCATTACTGTCGCACCACAGGAGGTTGTTGTTTTCCATTGAGTTTAGCCATTTAGTTTCTAGTTAGTTCTATTCAGTTTGGACTAAGGGTCATTTGACCCTCTTTCGGGACTTCAGGGGGGAGCTCGAAATTTCTGGGACGTCTAGTGTTAAAGATGTCTCAGCTTTTCTGTCATGTCTATTTTGAAAATCCAATAGTCTAAAAACTATTAATTCTGGATCTTCTTTGTGTAGAATTCTGTCATATACAAATTGACAACTTGGTGATATAATTCATCTTGTCAATAAGGTGTTTCTGTAAACAGTCTGACATTGTAAGTTTTATTGGAAGAGTGATACTGTGTCGGGACACACCTCGTTGACAAGAGGAATGTTAACACCCATGTGACGCGAGTCACTACTTACGGGTTGAGTAGTCAGGAAAGCCGGAGTCTGGTAACAGGAAGACACATATGGACACAGGGAGTACACAGAGGGGTAGTTGTGGCGCCCCTGACCCGGTCAGGCACCACTGAGTACTGCACCCATGCTGGGACAGTATTTCCAGGTAATCCTAAGGGCCAGAACGAGGTTTGTACGCACAGACACATAGCAACCAGGTTTCCCACACCAGTAGATGGGACCCTTGGGTAGTCTCCAGAGGGGGCTAGCTTTCAAATCTCATCAAGGGATGGAGCGGAGAGGCTGAGAGCTAAAGTGCAGAGGTTGTCAGGGAAAGGAGGAGAACCAGTCTGGTGGTGGAGCGCAGCGGCCGCGAGGCAGATACGCGCGCTCACACTAGTCATACCCTGCGCGGTATAGTGACAGTTAGCGGGGGAGAACGTTCACCTGGTAGTCAGAGTAAAGAGGTGCTCCTGGTGACTAGGCACGTACGGGGTACAGGTCCCTAGAGCAGACTCGAATTTAACGACCTGCTAAACCTGCCGGTGAGGGGAACTACGGGTACCTCACCAACCTCACAAAGTCCGAGCCTCAGCAGCAACGCAGGAACCCATAAGGAGAGAGCTTGAAGCCATCTCACCTGGTATATGCTGCCGGCAAACGGGCCAAACACAGGGGAGAAAAGGCAGTAGCGACTCCCTGGATAGACCCCATGGTACTTCAAGTCAGGGGGTTATCCAAACACAGAAGTGCTAGGAAGGCGAGCTAACCGGTTACCCTGAGACTGGCCCGAAGGAGCCCCTGGTCCTACCTGGTTTATCACAGCAACGCCCGCGTCAGCTCACAGCAACATCAAAGTGAGTAAAAAACAGTTAAAAAGACTTTTGGACTCAGTTTCTGTTATTCCGGACCCGCTACTGTCCTCACCCAAGCCCCTGGGGCCTGCCTCGCTCACGGGATGCAACATCATCTGACTGCAGACCCAATCAGCCCCAGATGCTCGTAAAATCTGCAACGGCGGTCATCCACATCCCTGACCGCAAGCCGTGAGTGGCGTCACGACATACACAAAACTAACAGTACCTGTTGCCATACTGCAGAAGCTCTGTGGCGTCCCTGAAGAGGATCAGCATCCCTGTGGCGACACATAGTCAGGTCACAATCCGAGGGTTAAAATTCCGGGAAGGCATGTAATGGATTCAGGGACAAAACTGAGACGTGGTCAGGTAACAGTCTGAGGTCAAAAGCCAGGAGGTCACGACAGGAACAGGGAGCAGGCAGAGTCAAACAACAGTCCAGGGTCAGGAAACAAAGATCAGACCACAGGCAGGTATACAGGCCAACAGCACAACAACAGAACCATAAAGTACGACTGGCAAAGTTCTGTGAGAGCATGCTCACTAAAGAGGCAGAGCAATTACCCAGAAGATGGAGCATCTGAGTAATCAGCATCTCCCAGAACCAGCATGGAAGCCTGCACTGTCAATCAATCTGCCAGCCAGTATCTCAGGAAAACACAGCAGAGCATCTCCCAGTGTGCAAGATGCTCTGCACAGAGGAATCGCGACAGCCCAGTTGTAAATGTATACATATACATTGCCTGGAGGAAAAAAGGAGGACCATCACAATGCTGTGCTCTAAAATTGTTATTTCATGGAGTGTACAAGCATTGACTTAAACATTAAGTGTCAGAAGAGCAGCCTTGTCCTCATGATTTCATTTATTTAAGATGAAAATACATTTAGGGTGGTACAAAAAATAAAACAAACCCCATAGTGCCATAGAGTCATCCTCCAGCAGCCGGGGTGAGCGCGGCCCAGACAGCCGCAGACTTATTTGTCTCCTCCTAACAAGAAGCCACCATTGATTCCAGCAGTAGGGGAAGCAGCTGAGGGGGTGACAACACAGTGAAGATTGTCATCAAATGCTGCTGATTCTGCCAAATTGCTGTGTAAATTACACACAGATGACACCGCTCCGAGCTGACACATAACTATGTATTTTCATGCCGGGACAAAGCCTCCATAGAGGAGGGAAGCGTTTGATCGATCGATCAGTAATGTTTTATCAGTGCCATGAAAATATCTCTTTGTGGAAAGAAAACAACTGAATCCTATACATTACCGCCATAAAGTGTCCGCCGCTGCCGGGAATACACAATCGCCGCATCAAAGGTCATTATCATAAAGCGCAGCGGTGTCTGAAAAGCGTCAGTATATACACAGTATATATTTTTTAGAAACAAAATATCTACCGTATATCATATTTAAATATTATCTATCTCTCTCTATCTAACATCTGTTATTCTATCTATCTACTATCTA
>NC_134359.1:23249689-23339689 GCF_048569485.1 Anomaloglossus baeobatrachus
ATTATTACTGCAATGGCTCATAAATACTCTTTCTATCTGGCGCGGAGCTGAGTACTTTGGATATTTTTTTTTAAAGCATCTTTCCATAGCTTTGGACAGAATATTGTTAGTGGGAATTTTTGGACATAATATTAACCTGCTTTGGCTGCAAACTCTTGAGTCTTTCCTTTTCTTTCTATGCGGTCGTGTCCCAGGACAGTATAAGGGAATGTATCCTTTTTTAAAGACAAGTTAGCTGCATTGTTTTATAAAACCCATATAAGAAGTTAACATCTTCCGTCTTTTAAATATTTAGAACAAAAAGTGACCTACTTCACTCTTTGAAACTTGTAGAAGACAAATGTGGCGCCCCTGACCTGGTCAGGCACCACTGAGTACTGCACCCATGCTGGGTCAGTGCTTCCAGGTGATTCCAAAGGCTGAAATAGGGTGTGTACGCACAGACAAATAGCAACCAGGTCTCCCACACTCTAGAGGGGACCTTTGGGCAGACCCAAGAGGGGGCGTTCCTCCACATCTCAGCTAGGGGTGTAGGGGAGGGGCTGGAAGCTAAGGTGGCAGCGGCTGTCAGGAAAGTGGAGAGGAGCCAGTCTGAAGTGGAGAGTGCAGGAAAGAATGAGCGAGCAGGCGCGCGGACACGCTAGTCAGACCCTGCATGTGTAGTAGCCGTTAGCGGGGGAGAATGGTCACCAGCAAGTTGGACAGAAAGACGCTGAGTAAGTTAGCTAGTCGTGTACGGAGACTCCTGGTGACTTGGCACGCACGGGGAACAGGTCCCTAGAGCAGACGTCCATTTATTGATCTGCTAAACCTGCCGGTAAGGGGAGCTGCAAGTCCCTCACCAACCAACTAGAGTCCGAGCATCAGCAGCAACGAAAGGGCCCATAAGGAGGATCGAGCCTGGAGCCATCTTCTTTGATCCATGCTGCCAGCAAACGGGCCAAAAAGGGGAGAAAAGGCAGTAGCAACTTCCCTGGATGAATCCCACGGTACTTCTAGTCAGGGGTTATCCGAAACAAGAAGTGCTAGGAAGGCGAGTTAATGGTTACCCTTAGACCAGCCTTGAGGATACCTGGTTCCACCTGGTTTCTCTCAGCATCGCCCGGGTTACCTCTCAAATAACACCAGAAAGTGAGTAAACAAGTTGAAAGACATTTTGGACTGCGACTGAGTTATTCTGCGACCTGTTGTTCTACAAACCCGAGCCCCTGGGGCCAGCCTCACTCACGGGAGGCCATACCACCAGACTGCAGACACCATCAGCCCCAGACGCTCGTTAAACCTGCAGTGGCGGTCACCCATAACCCTGACCGCAAACCGTGAGTGGCGTCACGACTACCATGTAAATAAACCTGATATACCTGTCGCCAGCAGAAATACCAAAGTGAAACCCCCGTGGCGTCCCTGAAGGTGGAGCGGCGTCCCTGAGGCAGACGCTATGGGCGGGCGACTCACAAAGTTGGCTACTTTGAAACACATAAGAAAAGGAGTTCTCTACTTCCCTTTATGAAACCTATGTAATAAGATAGTTACTAAAAGCGCACCAATCACCAGGATTTTCCTATATAACCTAAAGCCAGTGCTATACTGGCACTATCAGGCTGATTCTATACATACCTTTAGTTGTCAGCTCGGATCTATAGGTTTTGAAACACAAGTAAGTAAAGTTTGTAAAATGAGCAGCTTTTTGATTGGCGGCAGCTGCCGATCAGCTGATAGCTGTGGTGGGTATTCATAGTGATTCCCGCCCCCTGCCTGTTGTCCTCCTCCTGTTATTTATGCTAATTCTATTATAGAATCGTTTTACTAAGTGACTAGAAGGACCTGTGTTGATGTCATACCCATGTGACTAGAAGGGGCGGGGCCTCAGCCAGCAGAAAAATAATGTTGCTTCCTGGTATCAGCTATGTTGGCTGAGGCCCCACCACTTCTGGTCACATGGGTATGACATCAGCACAGGTCCTTCTAGTCACTTAGTAAAACGATTCTACAACCCCTGGCAAAAATTATGGACTCACCTGGCTCTGAGGATGTTCATTCAGTTGTTTACTTTTGTTTAAAAAAAGCAGATCACAGACGGCACAAAACTAAAGTCATTTCAAATGGTAACTTTCTAGCTTTAAGAAACACTAAAAAATTCATGAAAACATAATGTGCAGCTAGTAACGGTTCCTTTTCAAGACCACACGGGGAAAAATTATGGAATCACTCAATTATGAGGAAAAAAATATGGAATCACCCTATTAATTTTCATTCCCAAAATTAACACCTGCATCAAATAAGATCTGCTCATTAGTCTGCATCTAAAAAGTAGTGATCACACCTTGAAGAGCTGTTGCACCAAGTGGCCTGACATGAATCATGGCTCCAACACGAGAGATGTCAATTGAATCAAAGGAGAAGACTATCAAACTCTTAAGAGAGGGTAAATCATCACGCAATGTTGCAAAAGATGTTGGTGGTTCATAGTCAGCTGTGTCTAAAATCTGCACCAAATACAAACAACATGGGAAGGTTGTTAAATGCAAACATACTGTTAGAGCAAGGAAGACATCAAAGTGTCAAGACAGGAAACTTAAAGCAATATGTCTCCAAAACAGAAAATGTACAACAAAACAAATGAGGAACAAATGGGAGGAAACTGGAGTCAATTTCTGTGACCGAACTGTAAGAAACCGCCTAAAGGAAATGAGATTTACATACAGAAAAGCTAAACAATAAAAAGATGACTGCCTGAAGAGAACATGTACATTTCCACAGTCATTGATGATATGGGGATGCATGTCAGGTAAAGGCACTGGGGAGATGGCTGTCATTACATCTTCAATAAATGCCCAAGTTTACATTGAAATTTTGGACACTTTTCTTATCCCATCAATTGAAAGTATGTTTGGGGATGATGAAATCATTTATCAAGATGATAATGCATCCTGCCATAGTGCAAAAACTGTGAAAACATTCCTTGAAAGAAGACACATAAGGTCAATGACACGGCCTGCAAATAGTCCGGGTCTCAATCCAATAGAAAATCTTTGGTGGAAGTTGAAAAAAATGGTCCATGACAAAGCTCCATCCTGCAAAGCTGATCTTGCAACAGCAATCAGAGAACACTGGAGCCAGATTGATGAAGAGTACTCTGTGTCACTCATTAAGTCCATGCCTCAGAGACTACAAGCTGTTATAAAAGCCAGAGGAGGTGCAACAAAATACTAGTGATGTATTGGAGGGTTCTTTTGTTTTTTTTGTTTTTCATGATTCCATAATTTTTTCCTCATAATTGAGTGATTCCATAATTTTTTCCCCCTGTTTGGTCTTGAAAAGTAACCGTTACTTGCTGCACATTATGTTTTTTCATGATTTTTTTTTAGTGTTTCTTAAAGCCAGAAAGTTGACATTTGAAATGACTTTAGTTTTGTGCCATGTCTGTGATCTGCTTCTTTTTGTTTTTTAAAACAAAAGTAAACAACTGGGGGGGAGTTTATTGGTTTGGGTTTATTCTGATATATTAATGTTTCAACTTTGATTATTATTATTTTGGATGTACATATTGAATTTTGATACCTAATAAAAAGTTTTAAAAAAAAAAATAAACAACTGAATGAACATCCTCAGAGCCAGGTGATTACATAATTTTTCCCAGGGGTTATAGAATCGTTTTACTAAGTGACTAGAAGGTCCTGTGCTGATATCATACCCATGTGACCAGAAGGGGTGGGGCCTCAGCCAACATAGCTGATACCAGGAAGCAACATTATTTTTCTGTTGGCTGAAGCCCCGCCCCTTCTGGTCACATGGGTATGACATCAGCACAGATCCTTCTAGTCACTTAGTAAAACGATTCTAGAATAGAATTAGCATAAATAACAGGGGGAGGATAACAGGTAGGGGGGCGGAATCACTATGAAAACCCACCCCAGCTGCTGCCAATCAAAAAGCTGCTCATTTTACAAACTTTACTTGCTTGTGTTTCAAAACCTATAGTTCCTAGCTGATAACTAAAGGTATGTATAGAACCAGCCTGATAGCACCAGTATAGCACTGTATGTATAGAATCAGCCTGATAGCGCCAGTATAGCACTGTATGTATAGAATCAGCCTGATAGCGCCAGTATAGCACTGTATGTATAGAATCAGCCTGATAGTGCCAATATAGCACTGTATGTATAGAATCAGCCTGATAGTGCCAGTATAGCACTGTATGTATAGAATCAGCCTGATAGCGCCAGTATAGCCCTGTATGTATAGAATCAGCCTGATAGCGCCAGTATAGTAGCACTGTATGTATAGAATCAGCCTGATAGTGCCAGTATAGCACTGTATGTATAGAATCAGCCTGATAGCGCCAGTATAGCACTGTATGTATAGAATCAGCCTGATAGCGCCAGTATAGCACTGTATGTATAGAATCAGCCTGATAGCGCCAGTATAGCACTGTATGTATAGAATCAGCCTGATAGCGCCAGTATAGCACTGTATGTATAGAACCAGCCTGATAGTGCCAGTATAGCACTGTATGTATAGAATCAGCCTGATAGCGCCAGTATAGCACTGTATGTATAGACTCAGCCTGATAGTGCCAGTATAGCACTGTATGTATAGAATCAGCCTGATAGTGCCAGTATAGCACTGTATGTATAGAATCAGCCTGATAGTGCCAGTATAGCATTGTATGTATAGAATCAGCCTGATAGTGCCAGTATAGCACTGTATGTATAGAATCAGCCTGATAGTGCCAGTATAGCATTGTATGTATAGAATCAGCCTGATAGTGCCAGTATAGCACTGTATGTATAGACTCAGCCTGATAGTGCCAGTATAGCACTGTATGTATAGAATCAGCCTGATAGTGCCAGTATAGTAGCACTGTATGTATAGAATCAGCCTGATAGTGCCAGTATAGCACTGTATGTATAGAATCAGCCTGATAGCGCCAGTATAGCACTGTATGTATAGAATCAGCCTGATAGTGCCAGTATAGCACTGTATGTATAGAGTCAGCCTGATAGTGCCAGTATAGCACTGTATGTATAGACTCAGCCTGATAGTGCCAGTATAGTAGCACTGTATGTATAGAATCAGCCTGATAGAGCCAGTATAGCACTGTATGTATAGGATCAGCCTGATAGCGCCAGTATAGCACTGGATTCAGGTTATATAGGAAAATCCTGGTGATTGCTGTGCTTTAAATAATTGAAATCAGTAGAATGACTTATTAGCAGCTTCCATCCTGAATCCTGCACCTACAAGTTAATATTGTTTTTTGACATGACAGTTTCCTTTTAACTCTCTGAAGCCTATAAGAGGAGAAGTTAGCTACCTCCCTCCTTGAATAATATAATAATAATAATATAATAATATTTATTCATTTATATAGCACTATTAATTCCACAGCGCTTTACATACACCTATACCCTAGTATAAAGAGTTACTTACATCCTTTCATACCCGTGGGAGGAGAAGCTAGCTACTTTCTTCTTCAATGTCACTTTTCAACAAAACCTATGCCATTTCGAGGGCACTGGCGGAGCCAAGATTCTTGCTTTCCTTTGTCCCATGAAGGTTACATGGTTAGCCCAAGCAATTATGTATGAGACTTTTTTTGAGTCTGACAAAGGTTAACATGATGATAACATGTATTTAAAGGGGCAGGCTGAGTTCAATGACATATGATGACAACTTTGGCTTCAATCACATACATGTATAATTATTTTGTATTGCAGTAGGGTAACTCCGCTGAGACCCAAGTGGTTACGTAATTTCTCCATTTTCGCGCATGATCTCATCCTCCTCTATAGATTCTTTCTTTAAGAGATAACTAAATCTATTTAATACACTCGCAGTGATTAAAGAGCCGGTCACATCTGCTGAGCTGCTGCGCAAAGTGTATTTCACAGGGTCCCGTGGGTATAACATGCTCACATCCAGTAGTAATGACCTAATCCGCTCTTCTGTGTTTATGTCATTCAATTAAAATTCAGAAAGTTGGTGATGTCACCAGGACCTATCACTTCAAATTTAGAAACTTAATGACCGAAATTACGGAATACGGAAGCTGAGATGTATGGAGCTGTATGGGGACGTCCTCACAATGATGAGCTGCTGGGGACATAGAGGGAACACTGCGAATTGCTTTTCTGAATTTAAGAAAATAATAAAATTCCGTAGTTATATTCTTGTACATAGGGGCAGTATTATAGTAGTTATATTCTTGTACATAGGGGCAGTATTATAGTAGTTATATTCTTGTATATAGGGGTAGTATTATAGTAGTTATATTCTTGTATATAGGAGCAGTATTATAGTAGTTATATTCTTGTACATAGGGGCAGTATTATAGTAGTTATATTCTTGTACATAGGAGCAGTATTATAGTAGTTATATTCTTGTACATATGGGGCAGTATTATAGTAGTTATATTCTTGTACATAGGGGGCAGTATTATAGTAGTTATATTCTTGTACATAGGGGGCAGTATTATAGTAGTTATATTCTTGTACATAGGGGCAGTATTATAGTAGTTATATTCTTGTACATAGGGGGCAGTATTATAGTAGTTATATTCTTGTACATAGGTGCAGTATTATAGTAGTTATATTCTTGTACATAGGGGCAGTATTATAGTATTTATATTCTTGTACATAGGTGCAGTATTATAGTAGTTATCTTCTTGTACATAAGAGGCAGTATTATAGTATTTATATTCTTGTACATAGGTGCAGTATTATAGTAGTTATATTCTTGTACATAGGGGCAGTATTATAGTAGTTATATTCTTGTACATAGGGGGCAGTATTATAGTAGTTATATTCTTGTACATAGGAGCAGTATTATAGTAGTTATATTGTTATACATAAGGGCAGTATTATAGTAGTTATATTCTTGTACATAGGAGCAGTATTATAGTAGTTACATTCTTGTACATAAGAGGCAGTATTATAGTATTTATATTCTTGTACATAGGGGCAGTATTATAGTAGTTATATTCTTGTACATAGGGGGCAGTATTATAGTAGTTATATTCTTGTACATAGGAGCAGTATTATAGTAGTTATATTCTTGTACATAAGAGGCAGTATTATAGTAGTTATATTATTGTACATAAGAGGCAGTATTATAGTAGTTATATTCTTGTACATGGGGCAGTATTATAGTAGTTATATTCTTGTACATGGGGTAGTATTACAGTAGTTATATTCTTGTACATAAGAGCAGTATTATAGTAGTTATATTCTTGTACATAAGAGGAAGTATTATAGTAGTTATATCCTTGTACATAGAGGGCAGTATTATATAGTTATAGTCTTGTACATAGGGGCAGTTTTATAGTAGTTATATTCTTGTACATAGATCAGTATTATAGCAGTTATATTCTTGTACATAGGGGAAGTATTATAGTAGTTATATTCTTGGACATAGATGCAGTATTATTGTAGTAATTTTCTTGTACATAGGGGCAGTATTATAGTAGTTATATTCTTGAACATAGGGAGCAGTATTATAGTAGTTATATTCTTGTACATAGGGAGCAGTATTATAGTAGTTATATTCTTGTACATAGGGGCAGTATTATAGTAGTTATATTCTTGCACATAGGGGCAGTATTATAGTAGTTATATTCTTGTACATAGGGACAGTATTATAGTAGTTATATTCTTCTATATAGGGGGCAGTATTATAGTAGTTATATTCTTGAACATAGGGAGCAGTATTATAGTAGTTATATTCTTGTGCATAGGGGGCAGTATTATAGTAGTTATATTCTTGTACATAGGGGCAGTATTATAGTAGTTATATTCTTGTACATAGAGGGCAGTATTATAGTAGTTATTTTCTTGTATATAGGGGCAGTATTATAGTAGTTATTTTCTTGTATATAGGGGGCAGTATTATAGTAGTTATATTCTTGTACATAGGAGCAGTATTATAGTAGTTATATTCTTGTACATAGGGGCAGTATTGTAGTAGTTATATTCTTGTACATAGGGGGCAGTATTATAATAGTTATATTCTTCTACATAGGGGGCAGTATTATAGTAGTTATATTCTTGTACATAGGGGCAGTATTATAGTAGTTATATTCTTGTACATAGGAGCAGTATTATAGTAGTTGTATTCTTGTACATAGGAGCAGTATTATAGTAGTTATATTCTTGTACATAGGGGCAGTATTATAGTAGTTATATTCTTGTATATAGGGGCAGTATTATAGTAGTTATATTCTTGTACATAGGGGCAGTATTATAGTAGTTATTTTCTTGTACATAGGGGGCAGTATTATAGTAGTTATATTCTGGTACATAGGGGCAGTATTATAGTAGTTATTTTCTTGTACATAGGGGGCAGTATTATAGTAGTTATATTCTTGTACATAGGAGCAGTATTATAGTAGTTATATTCTTGTACATAGGGGCAGTATTATAGTAGTTATATTCTTGTATATAGGGGCAGTATTATAGTAGTTATATTCTTGTACATAGGGGCAGTATTATAGTAGTTATATTCTTGTACATAGGGGCAGTATTATAGTAGTTATATTCTTGTACATAGGGGCAGTATTATAGTAGTTATATTCTTGTATATAGGGGCAGTATTATAGTACTTATATTCTTGTACATAGGGGCAGTATTATAGTAGTTATTTTCTTGTATATAGGGGGCACCTTTGGAATGGAGTGATGGTCGAACATTTCTTTTCCCTGGGACAGATGGGGATGGCTTAGGTTAGGTCCCGCCACTTTAATCCAGAGCCCTGCTCTTGTGTTGAGTACACTCCAGCGGTTATCTACTGATAATTGATAATCACCTATCCTCATTATAGGTGGTGATATCCCATTGATCGGTGGGGATGAGACCACTGGAACCTGACCAAACAGCAGAATGCAGCACTTTTATCATTGTCAGTGCATGACCACCACTCAATTCATTCCCTTGGGCTCTGCTGGAAAAAGTGTGGCATGCAGTGATCCGCAGCCCATAGCGAATGAATGGATCGGTGGTCGAATATGGGTCACTAGTACAACTCCCACAGCCACAGGGGAGGCTTTTTTGTAGATAGACCCCCTAAGCCATGATGTCCATATTGGTATGTTACAGCCAAGAAATCTATTATTTCGGATCACTCGTGGTCTTGGACTTTGCAGGGGAATTTTTCCTTTTTGCCTTATGTGCGTGTGACCGTGCTCACTTCCCATAATTACACGACTACATGACTTTAATGGCGCTGCACGCTTATTACCTACACGTTTATGGGACAACCGTGTATATTTTAGGGCGGTATGTGAAGGCAGAGGTCAGGGTGAGGCATCTGAAGATCTAACTGTCAGTACAGGGGGGGTGCAGATGTCAGTAAATCCATACAGGGGGGATGTTTGCTTCCTGCAAAGTGGCCTAATGTTGTAGGTAGGGTCACATTGTTAAAATTGCACGTGCAATGAGGCCAACTTCTAAGGCTCCATCTGGGCCCGCTCCTCAGAGACCTCCACGCTTAACACGATCAGGCCGCATATATCTGTGCTGCTCCCTACCACTCATTAACTGGATCCGGTTACATAGGCTCCTAATTTTCACCTGTTGCTGGGATTTCTCAGCTCTTTATAATACCGCCGTCATGGTTTTTTTTTCCAAGTTTTGAAGAAGTACAGATGCCAAGCACGAGATTATCTAAATTTAATTTGTAAAAATTGAGATTTTTAAAAACAAATATGAAATAAACTATTATGAAACCAGCAGAATAGTGAGTGCAGCTCTGGAGTATAATCAGGATCAGTACAGGATAAGTAATGTAATATATGTACACAGTGACTGCACCAGCAGAATAAGGAGTGCAGCTCTGGAGTATAATACAGGAGGTAACTCAGGATCAGTAATATAATGTATGTACACAGTGATTGCACCAGCAGAATAAGGAGTGCAGCTCTGGAGTGTAATACAGGATGTAACTCAGGATCAGTAATATAATGTATGTACATATTGACTGCACCAGCAGAATAGTGAGTGCAGCTCTGGAGTATAATACAGGAGGTAACTCAGGATCAGTACAGGATCAGTAATGTAATGTATGTATACAGTCACTTGCACCAGCAGAATAATGAATGCAGCTCTGGAGTATAATACAGGAGGTAACTCGGGATCAGTAATGTATGTACATTGTAACTTGTGACGCCCTGGACTAGCCAGGTAGTCACAGACATAACACACACCCCCTTCCCTAAACAGTCACACCAGTCAAACAAAAACCCTTGTTGCCTCCCTCCAGGGTCTGATGTCCACACCAGGTGGGGCGGAGCCAGGCGGTTGGCCCCACCCACCGAGGAGTTCACAGGCCTGGAGGCGGGAAAAGTGACAGTTTCAGTTTGGAGGTGAAAGTGAGAGGTCAGAAACTGCGTGTGCCTGGGTAGGAGCCCAGGCACTGTCAGCAAGGTTGGCAGGCGGTGGTGGCCGTCTGCAGGAGTTAGTGGATCTCTGCAGAACCGTAGGCCCGGGGTCGGGCGTTGGCCCGCCGGTACCGAGCCGGGGAGTGGAGTGAAGCTAAGCACACACAGGCAGGGCCATCGGACCCCGACTAGGCTTGGAGCCGCCGACAACAGTCAAATCCGAGTGTGACCGGAACCCCAGGGGTTTCCTAACAACCAAGACCCGACAGAAGGAAACAGTCCACAACGTGAGGATATACAGCCACCGCCATAGGCTAGAGATCCAAGGGCCAGCGCCTGCAGGCAAAACGGGCTCCTACGGCACCTATACGCCGGGGAGCGGACTACTGGTGGGCGGCCACAGGAGTCAGAACATTCTAACCAGGTGCAGGGAAAGACAGCCACCATCACCTGTCCGGGGAGAGCACAACAACACTGCAGCCGGCTGCGGGACCCGTCCATCCGGCCGTTTGGTTTACCAGAGACTCTGTCATTGATTGTCTGAGTGAGTACACCAGTGCCATCCGGCACCGCGCTGCCCCTGCAACCCTGCACCCCAGCCATCCAGCCTCCCCGTTACACCACCGGGCCCCGTGATCATCAACCCCTACCCACGGAGGGGACAACATCCTAGCTGCTCCCTACCATTTCTCCTGGGATCCCCGTCACCAGCAGCGGTGGTGCTCATTATCACCACGACCCGTGGGTGGTGTCAAGAACTATCTCCCCAAACAAACCACCCCCTTTTCACTCGTGGACGAGGAGCGCCGCTCGAGTCCCCGGGTCCGGCCCACCGCTTGAGCCACCGAGCAGCAGCAGAAGCCCCGGACCCAAGCGTGGCGAGCGCGTCCCCTCCGCCCGCGACAGACTGCACCCGCAGAATAGTGAATGCAGCTCTGGAGTATAATACAGGATGTAACTCAGGATCAGTACAGGATTAGTAATGTAATGTATGTACATAGTGACTGTGTCGCGGGCGGGGAGGAGGGTGTCAGCACACTACGCTCACCCCTTCTGCTCGGGTCCGGCGGCTGCCGCTGCTCAGTGGTGGCTCGAGCTGTGGGCCGGATCCCGGGGGTTCTCGAGCGGCGCTCCTCGCCCGTGAGTGAAAGGGGAGATTTGGGTGTTGGGATAATGTCCGTGACGCCACCCACGGTTGTGGTGATTTATAGCACCACCGCTGCTCGATACGGGGATCCCGGGAGTGGTGATGTGGAGCAGCTAGGTGTTGTGTTGCCCCTCCGTGGGTAGGGGTTGGTGATCCCGGGGCCCGGTGATGATGTGAATGATGCAGGGCCTGGTGGGCGCAGGGACGCGGGGGCAGCGCTGTGCCTTGTGGCACCGTGGTACTCACTCAGCCTGAGACGGTGACACAGTTCTCGGTAGACAAACGGCTGGTTGGTCGGTCCCACGGACGGCTGCACTTGCTCTCCCAGTAGGTAGCGGTGATGTCCCTTTTCCTTGCACCTAATGTTCGTGTTGGTCGCGATGGGTTCCCACCGGTAACCCGCTCCCCGGCTTCAAGCTGGACCGGAGGAGCTCTACTCTTTGCCCGCAGGCGCTGGCCCTCAGAAACTGGTGCCCTGGCGGTGGCGGTGTCTCTGTTGTAAAGGTTGGGCTGTTGCCTTCAATCGGGACTTGGTTATTGGGGGATCTACGTCCCCTTCACTGACGGATTTGGCAAATTATGGCGACTCCTAGCCTTGCCGGGGTCCGAGAGGCCCCTGCCCTGGTGCTGACTGTCCTTTGGTACGCTGCTCCAGACCGCCGGGTCACTACCCGTCCGCGCTCCTTACAGGAACTTCCAAACGGTCACCCCTTCAGACAATCACCACCGTTGCTGACCTTGCTGACCCTGTCCTGCACACAGCTGGACTCGCTTCAAGCTTTCTTTCTGTAACTGTTCTCACTTTCCTTCAGCTTCTCTTACTCCTCCTTTACCACTTCCACTTCACTTCACTACTTTCACTTCCTTAGCTCATCTTAGCTGTTTACTCCTTCACGTCCCTAGCTTATCTGCTGGTTTCCCCCGCCTTCAGAGCTGTGAACTCCTCGGTGGGCGGAGCCAACCGCCTGGCCCACCCCCTGGTGTGAACATCAGCCTCTGGAGGAAGGCAACAAGGATTTTAGTTTAGCTTTGGTGTTCCTAACTGGGATGTAGGGTGTGTGGGTGTAATGACCTGTGACCCCTGGCTTGCCCAGGGCGTCACATTCCCCCTTAGCAAAATGCAGACCGTCCGCGGGCTGCCGATCCAACACCGGTTTTATTTTTCTGCAAAAGGGATAGCAAGGTAAATAAAACATAAATACATTTTTAATAACTCTTCCCTTACGGGAGGCACATTTCTTTAACGTCTCAAACGGTTTACGGTTACGGTTTCCGCTCTCTCCCACCCAAGTAACCTGGCCCTGATGCTGCCCCTAAAGCCCAGGCAGCACCCCTTGACCCACAGTCCAGCACACGGTACCCGAGCGGGATCTGTCCTTCCCCTCCAGAGGGTAGCCACCGGTTCCTTTGGTGGCTGGGCCCCAGCCGGCTCTGCTGCGGGCCCTCCCTCCAACCTGCCTCTCCGGAGGCGGCATTGCGGAAAACGGTAACGGTAAACAACTTATTTACAAGCCACTAACGTCTGTGGTTGCCCTGCAAGTTCACGGGCTTGTCCATGGATAGTTCCCATGCAAAACAACTTAAACGGTCCTCACGGGGAGAACGGTGCCGGCTCCGGCCGGTTGCAAATCACACAGACAATCAGATGACTTCTTCGGTAATTATTTCTCATTTTTCAAACTTTCAATACAAAAACAAGTTCAGAGGTAGTCCCAACGGGGACGGTGCAACGGGCATCCGCTGCCCTACTCCGGATATTCAGGCTCTGGTGCTGCTGCCATGGGAGGGAGTGCTGCGCTCGCTCGGGCCTCTGGGCTGCCCCTTAATTTAGCGTCCAGCGCGAACCACCCCCGCTCCCCAAAGTACCGGGTGTATTGCACGATGTCACCCGGCATCAGATTGCGGCCGGGATGCTCCTCAGGCAGGTGGGCATTCACATCCCGCCGGGCTATAAACACTTCGGCCTCCAGGCCCGGTTCGTAGATAAACCCGTAGCCCCGGCGGACATCAAACCGCCTCACCTGCCTTTCGTACAACGGTCCCCGGACACGGGCTGTTGCTTGCCGGAGGTTCTCTTTCTCCCTAATGGCCCTGGCCACCAGCTCGGCCTTCTTCCGTTCCCGTTCAGCGATCTCCAGGCCCAACGGTACCGGCTCCCTATCCCAATACGGCGCTACTGCGAGCTCCGGCGCACGGGTCGGGCCCCGCGGGACATCCTGGACATTGCCCACTGTCAGGAATCTGGGCGGCATGTCCCGCGGTGTCTTGGCCTTGGGCGCTGCCTTGCAGCAACAACCCGACGCTACCTCAGCCGAGGTGTGGGGGATGGGCATAGGGGCTTTCCGCTGCTGGGCCTTCGGCTCGGAGCGGGTCATCAGCTCCGGCTCGGGGGACTTTTCAGGGGATGCCTCCGGTTCAACCTTCGGAATCTTCCACGGCAACACCTCCGGTTTACTACGGGCTCCGGCTACAGGTTGGCCCGCCTGGGCGGGGACGCTGGGTGTTGCTACCGGTTGCGGTGGTAGCAGGCCTAATGGCGGGATCATGGCCTCCGGGACGGGTGGCGTGGAAGGCAGCGGGGGGAGAGGGCTTGGACCGGGTCCCTCAGCCGCAGCGACCGGTCCCTCGGGGACATAGGGGCGTGGGTCACTCACCCTCCCTTTCTCCGCTTCCTCCTCGCGTCTCCGCACGGTGGCTATAACGTCCGCCATGTCGGCCTCCCACTCCTCCATGAGGAGTTGCATCTTCACCTGCAGCCGTTGGTAGAGCTGCGCGGTCCGGATCTCCACCCACGCCGCGGTTCCAGGCGCGGGGGCTACGGTGTCGCGGGACGGCATCCACATGATGACTTCTTCCAGGAACAATATGTCTGCAGAGTCCTGGCGTCCCTGCTTTTATAGCTGCTGTTACATGCAGCCAGCCGCCATCGCGTCCCCCTTAGCTCTTTCCGGCCCCTCCTCTCTCGGGGCGGGGTTTTGGCCTTCGCGCCTCTGCTACTCGAGAAGACGCTCGAGCAGGAACTTTTCGCGCCAAAGATGGCGGCTTCTGAAATTTTTCAGCCGGATACCTCCGGCGGTAACAAGGCGCACCTCTACCAAACGGTAGAGCGGTAGGATCCTGTTCGTGACGCCAAGTTGTCGCGGGCGGGGAGGAGGGTGTCAGCACACTACGCTCACCCCTTCTGCTCGGGTCCGGCGGCTGCCGCTGCTCAGTGGTGGCTCGAGCTGTGGGCCGGATCCCGGGGGTTCTCGAGCGGCGCTCCTCGCCCGTGAGTGAAAGGGGAGATTTGGGTGTTGGGATAATGTCCGTGACGCCACCCACGGTTGTGGTGATTTATAGCACCACCGCTGCTCGATACGGGGATCCCGGGAGTGGTGATGTGGAGCAGCCAGGTGTTGTGTTGCCCCTCCGTGGGTAGGGGTTGGTGATCCCGGGGCCCGGTGATGATGTGAATGATGCAGGGCCTGGTGGGCGCAGGGACGCGGGGGCAGCGCTGTGCCTTGCGGCACTGTGGTACTCACTCAGCCTGAGACGGTGACACAGTTCTCGGTAAACAAACGGCTGGTTGGTCGGTCCCACGGACGGCTGCACTTGCTCTCCCAGTAGGTAGCGGTGATGTCCCTTTTCCTTGCACCTAATGTTCGTGTTGGTCGCGATGGGTTCCCACCGGTAACCCGCTCCCCGGCTTCAAGCTGGACCGGAGGAGCTCTACTCTTTGCCCGCAGGCGCTGGCCCTCAGAAACTGGTGCCCTGGCGGTGGCGGTGTCTCTGTTGTAAAGGTTGGGCTGTTGCCTTCAATCGGGACTTGGTTGTTGGGGGATCTACGTCCCCTTCACTGACGGATTTGGCAAATTATGGCGACTCCTAGCCTTGCCGGGGTCCGAGAGGCCCCTGCCCTGGTGCTGACTGTCCTTTGGTACGCTGCTCTAGACCGCCGGGTCACTACCCGTCCGCGGTCCTTCCAGGAACTTCCAAACGGTCACCCCTTCAGACAATCACCACCGTTGCTGACCTTGCTGACCCTGTCCTGCACACAGCTGGACTCACTTCAGGCTTTCTTTCTGTAACTGTTCTCACTTTCCTTCAGCTTCTCTTACTCCTCCTTTACCACTTCCACTTCACTTCACTACTTTCACTTCCTTAGCTCATCTTAGCTGTTTACTCCTTCACGTCCCTAGCTTATCTGCTGGTTTCCCCCGCCTCCAGAGCTGTGAACTCCTCGGTGGGCGGAGCCAACCGCCTGGCCCACCCCCTGGTGTGAACATCAGCCTCTGGAGGAAGGCAACAAGGATTTTAGTTTAGCTTTGGTGTTCCTAACTGGGATGTAGGGTGTGTGGGTGTAATGACCTGTGACCCCTGGCTTGCCCAGGGCGTCACAACTGCACTAGCAGAATAGAGAGCGCAGCTCTGGAGTATAATACAGGAGGTAACTCAGGATCAGTAATGTAATGTATGTACATAGTGACTGCACCAGCAGAATAGTGAGTGCAGCTCTGGAGTATAATATAGGATGTAACTCAGGATCAGTACAGGATCAGTAATGTCATGTATGTACACAGTGACTGCACCAGCAGAATAGTGAGTGCAGCTCTGGAGTATAATACAGGAGGTAACTCAGGATCAGTAATGTAATGTATGTACACAGTGACTGCACCAGCAGAATAGTGAGTGCAGCTCTGGAGTATAATATAGGATGTAACTCAGGATCAGTACAGGATCAGTAATGTAATGTATGTGCACAGTGACTGCACCAGCAGAATAGAGAGCGCAGCTCTGGAATATAAAATAAATAGAATAAATGATGGTTCCATCAAAAATTATCACAAAAATATTTGCATTCTTTGTTACATTTTCAGTCATTGACTATTATGAAGAAGCCAAATCACCATCTTGCTATAAGTGGCCTCATGAAGTAATAAAGGCGATCCTCCAGTCCTATAGTGTAATGTGAGCGCCTCGGGGGCTGTTAGGCCCTGCGATTTGTCGCCTGTCAGTATATATTACAGCCTCTATGTGATGACTGCAAACAAGTGATCGGGAACATTTGTTTCTTTTATTCTAATTGACTATTTGTCAGGCTGCCTGAAAAATTACCAAAACTTGTCCAGATTTATGGCCGCACCAAGTAATGAGGTCCAGGTCAAGAGTCTCTTCAGCCCCCTGACCGGATTGTCCAGATCAAAGCATAAATCTTCAGGAGGGACACTTTGGGAGATGGTCACAGAGGGACCTGATTATGGAGGAGAGTGGTCACACTGAAAGCCGCCTCAATGCTTTTTGGAAAAGATTTATAAGAACATTATTTACAATGCAAACTTAATGGTGTGAGAAATTTTAACAAAGTAACGTGTGACATTATTGTCACTAAATGGCCCGAGGTCGGGGTTAGGCACTCGGGCTCTCTAATAAATAAAAGGTCATTGTTTTGTTCTGTTTTTTTAAATGTGAAAAAAATTGCAAAATTCACTCTGGAAATTGGGCAAATTTTCAATTATTTTACGTAGAATTTCAAACTAAAATAAGATATCAAATACTATAAATAAAATAAAATATCTAAAATAATATATATAAAATAAATATAAATTTCAGAAGCTGCCTGCTTCAATTTCTATGTATTTGTCCCACAAGAGTTTTGAGACTGATACATTTTGGTTTCCCATAGTTTGCCGCTTCATTGTCCTTTGTTCTTTTAGTTGGACATTTCTCTGGTTATTAGGGTGATTCTTGTGCTACTTTACTGTAACTTCTAAAATACATGGTTGACTGTATTAAAATGACTGAAATTTGGACTGTTCACTTCATGGGAACTGTTACAATGTGTCTGTAGGAAAGCGAGGGACAGCAGCTGCTATGCTGTCCCTCATGCTAGGGGTCCCTAGGCTATTCATATCCTTGGGGTTACCTCTAATGGTGGAGATGCCTGTGGCTTGTGCCTGGCTATGCTTCTGACCAGAGCTAATCTGATTCCCCCCTCCCACCAGGGAGAAAATGGGCAGGAGTGAGAGATAAACACAGATAAAGACAGACAGGGGAAAACCAAAACTCAGACACACTGTAAACTCACAGGAACAAACAATGAGTGACTCAGGAGAAAAGCAAGAGCAGGATGGTAGCAACAAAAAGACAACAAGGGTTAACTCCACAACTGCATAGAGCAACAAGTAGTACTAACCACTAGTTAGTCTGGATCACAACACCTCACCAGATCAGCTTAGATAAACTATAGCTGGCAGAGAAGGAAGGATCCAGCCAGAAAATATAGGAGGGGAGCAGATGTGATTGGCTCTCCCACAACATGTGCTCAAAGGAGACTAACAAGCAGACCAGCAGAGATTAACTCTTACTAGCCTGCCTATGAATTGTTGTTCGACGCCTGAGTCTGCCTGTACTGATCACGGATATCAGAGAAGTTATTGGGCGGAGTGTCAAAATCTGTAGTCTGAGCAGAACCCAACGCCGGCATGACAGTTGGTGATATATGTAAAACCTCCAAGTGCGGTGCTTACACTTCACTCCTGCCAAATTCCTTCTTCATTTGCTGACAATGTACAGAGCCAGTTTGGAGGAGCGTGTTTTCATTGTGAAAACTTATTGGGAAAACGGAGTCCTTAAAGAGGTGCCAAAGTGAAGTTCTAAAGAACTTTGGAGGTCGAAAACCGCTCTCCAAACCGTGTGTTTTGTCATTGGTGAATAAGCTGGAACGTACAGGAACATTATTGGATAGTCATGATGAAGGACGTCCGAAAATGTCCGCGGAAACAATTCAAGATGTGAAACAGGGACTTCTGGCATCTCTATATAAATTGTTGCACAAGCTTTCCCGGGAGACAGGCAAGTCTTATTTCACCAGTCAACGAACCAAGAAAGGTCGTGTTCGCCGGTACGGAGTCACTGTTGTTCAGGAATTGAAAGGTCCCGACCAAGAGAAAAGAATGTTATTTTCGGTGGTTCCAGACCTTTACTGTTTAAAAAAGAACATATTCCACTATACTTGGTACACGGACGAAGCCTGGTTTCACCTACGTGGCTATGTGTCATGCTCACTGGGTGAAGCAAGCGTGACAAGGTGCATTCAGACCCACGTGCGACTGATGCACAACAAAAAACACACGAAAACGGGGGCACCAGGGACACAAAAAAAACGGGAGGCCCTGGAACTAGTTAGAGGGGTAGGTGGGCACCTCCTAACCTCACCTGCAACTGTCCCTTCTCTCCTAACCAGTCCCTACACAGTCTCCACAACTGTCGCCGAATAGGAACCTTGGACCCTTGGAAAATCCTATAATAACCCTGACTAGTGAGGGGCAGGTGGGGTTCACTAGACCTCACCGCTGTACTAACAATACACCAGGGAAGTAAAAACAAACAGGGGGAAAATTAACACTCAAGAGGATATTGCCTGAGCACAGGAACTTGACTTGCAGAACCTTCCTCATAGGCGGCCAGGACACAAATGACTTTGTATCTTCAGCAGGGAATGCTGGGATACACCACTATTTAAAGCTGAAGGGCGTGACTACTTAGTAAGTGCAGCTGATCACTCAGCAAGGAACTGCTTTGCAAAAGCAAAAACTGGCACTTAACCACTTCAGTGCCAAGAGAAATCAAACCCATTTGAAATGTAGAGAGCCAGATGAGAGGTTTTACGCCAAAGACTGTCACTGGTCTCAACGTGCGGGGAGATAATCGTGACACTGTCAATTCATAAAACACCCGTACTTTCAAACCTGCACATACGTGCTTCACAAGATGCCGCTTCATCCAAAAAAAGTTGGTGTTTGGTGTGCCATTTCCAAAGGGTGCATAATTGGCCCCATATTTTTTAAGGCAACAGTGGCAACACCAGGGTACATGGAAATCTTCCAAAGCTTCGTCAATCAGCTGGACTATGAGGACCGGGTGACTTCCAAAAGGATGGTGCAATGGTGATGTCACCCTTTAAGCTTTATATACATAAAACCAGGATAGCCTGCGCCTCCTCCTCTATTGTTACGTGTCCCCTCTCCATTTTATTTAGCGAATCTTCGTGATTTCAGCATCAAAACACTGCGGTAATTGAAGAGGGTAGGATAAAAGCATGGCTGCCGCCCTCCTGCCCTACCTGCCTATTATGCACAGCGGCAGGCACCTGGAGTTATTATTACTGCCAAGCATTATAGGGTCTCGTGTTACAGCACCAACTGCGCACAAAGGGCTGCCGGGAACGTAAGTGCAAAACACAATCCGGAGGCAGGAGGGAGGAGGCGCTCCCCAGACATGAGAGAAGCCGCCTTCTCCTAGGGGATGGCCGCCTGCGTCTACAAGTGTTTGACAAACACCATACAATAAATGCCGGGTTTGCAATTTCTTTTGTGCTTTAGCCCAAGGTCCAAGGATACAAATCTGGACCTGTCATGTCTCACAAAAGAACAATCTCCATTTTTGGAAGGTTTTAATGGTTACTTTGGCACCGGAGCTGTCACAGATTGCCGACAGATGCTCTGTACACTACGGCGTGGAGCGGAATCATATTATTTGAGAGGGGACATTTCCTACAAGATCAGGACGGGAGAAGAGTAAAGTATCCTGATCTGATTTGTTTCTTCTCAATGTCTAAGGATTTCACTAGTATTTTGAAGTGGATCTGCTCCAAAATCCACATCAAACAGTATTGGAAGTGGAATTTGAGGTTCTTTTATGGAGCAGATCTGCTTCAAAATCCCCGGCAAAAACCCTTGAACGTACCCTAAAGCTTCTGGGTTGTACTAGGGCTTCGCGGAAGACAAAAAAAGAAAAACCCTGTTAAAAATTAACTTTTAATAGATAAATTAAATGGCCCAAGACAGACAACACATATAATTTAAAATTGAACGAGGTACCACAATGGGTCAGGGGGCAGTAGCAGTCACATAAGAGATCTCACAAATACAGTACATGATACATGCTAGGCAGGTAAAACAGGGAATAGCCCCTTACAGTCAATAAATATTCAAGGGCAAATGACCCTAATAAGCCCTAGAAATCCCTACCTAGCAATGGAGGGTGTGACACCATAACTGTTTTGGGCGCCCCCATTCACCGTCGGGATGCCCTAGGCCAACCCTACAGTGACCCTGTCCAAAATGACACACCAAAGGTGATAAATTACTTATCTGGATTTCCAAACGTTCCAAATGTAATAATTACTAAAATCTGGACATGAGGATGATACCGGTATCATCCTCACCTCCAGATTTTGGCACACAGCTGTCCTCTTCTTGAGTCCCTTGACTTGGGACTCCTGAATATTTTTTTTGTTCCCCTGATGAACCCTGGTACATTGAAAACTTGGGAGAAACGCGTCGGGACGTTTTTTTTGGAAATCCAGAAAAGTAATTATTACATTTGGGGCGTTTGGAAATCCATTGCTAGGTAGGATTTCTAGGGCTTATTAGGGTTATTTGCCCTTGAATATTTATTGACTGTAAGGGGCTATTTTTCTTTTTTGGTCTTCCGTGATATATATACCCTGTGGTTATCCTTGCTGTGGCTTTGGTTTTTTGTACTAGGGCGTCATCATAAATAAATTATTTTAAAGCGTCATTCCCAAAATATGAAGCGTTCTTGTATCCACGGAATAGGTGATAAATAACATATTGCAGCCATTGCGACCACTGGCGGACACAGACAGAAAAGGGCCCCTGCCCAAGAACAGTATATGGGCCCTTTACAGCCCAAAAACCCATCAAAATGCACATCTCCATCTACCTTGGGAGTGCAGCCATTGCGTCCACTGGCAGACACAGACAGAAAAGGGCCCCTGCCCAAGAACAGTATATGGGCCCTTTACAGCCCAAAAACCCATCAAAATGCACATCTCCATCTACCTTGGGGGTAGAAATGGGCCCTATGACCTCCTGAGTCCTTGTGCGATTGCACAGGCTACACCAATGATATCTCCACCCCTTGTGGGCACTCAAACAAATGTACCACTGCTCTATTTAAGATTTGAGTCCGGGTCTCATGATGAAGCCCCAATATCTCTGAATCACTGTGTGTCCCCGCATTCAGACCTTAGCAATCTGTAAATTCTTCCTTACCCTATGGATAAAGGATAACTTCATATTTTCCAAATAACCCTTTATCATGGTAGACCCACGTATAAAAGAAATGTCACTTTGTCATGGTGGACCCATGTATAAAAGAAATGTCACTTTGTGCACATATTGTGCCGGTGTGTGCCATTTTATAAGGAGCACATTGTATCATAAAAAGCGTCTAGAGGTCCATGCACAAAAAACATGTTATAACATATTTATAGCACTTAATGAACGGCAAGTTAACAGGCCCCTACCCACAAACCCCTCGGATTCTTTTTTTGCAGGGAGTGTCCCTCCGTCTTCGTGCCTCTTTGTGTAGATGGGGATGCAGCTTCAGACAATACTGTGTTCTCCGCGTCATCGTCCGTCCTTTGTATTATTGTGTTTTGTAGTTATTCTTCGCTGGCACACGCAGATGTCTGTAACCACAGACGTAACCTTCTCTTTAGCTCACTGAGTGTTAAGTGTTCTCCTTTGTCCGGTTGAGATGGTTGAAGAGGGTTGTATTATGGCTCCTAATCTACTCACAATACACCAGCCTGCCGGCACCGCAGTTTACTGAGAAGACGGCATCAAGACTCAGCCTGTACTGGGTCACAGGAGCATCGTGGGCAGGGGCGGACATATCATTGGTGAGGCCTGTGCAGCTACACAGGAACCCAAGGGGTAAGGGGGCCCATTTTTAACTTCCAAAGCAGGTGGAATTTTGCATTAGTGATGAGCTTTTGGGGTGGGCAAAGGGCCCATATATTGTTCTTGCACAGGGGTCCTTTTCTGCCTTGGTCGGCCAGTGATCAAAAATGTCTGTGCCGGAATTATAGTGTTTACCAAAATTCAGGAACCCAAGGAAACTCCAAATACAGTTGCGTAGAATATGTTGCCAGATCCATGGGCAAGGCAAGGATGTGCACCGTCATAATTTGTAATAATGCCACGTTACTGCCTTCCTGTAAATGTTATTAGTGCCTACTCCACAAAAATAATGATACCCAATAAACGTTCCCCCCAAAAGTGATGAGATGGCACCTTTATGCCACTTCCCCTGCAAAACAAGAAACTCTATACTCACTTAACCTAGCGCATTTGGACTGAGGTAATATGATTTCGGAGGGTGAGGGAGAATGGGAGACAGAGAGAGAGAGAAAAGAGGGGAGAGAGAGAGAGAAAGAGAGAGAGTGTGGACAGTGGCAGAGAGAGAGTTGGGAGAGTGGAAAGGGAGGGAGAGACAGAGAAGAGAGACCGAACCGAGAGAGAGTGGGAGGGAAAAGGGAAAGTGGGGGAGGAGAGAGAGGAGAGTGGGGAAAGAAGGGAATGTGGGGGAGAGAGAGAGGGAGAGTGGGGAAAAAAGGGAAAAGTGGGGAGGAGGGAGAGATGAGAGGAGAGAGGGAAAAAGGGAATGTTGGGGGAGAGAGAGAGAGGGAGAGTGGGGGAAAAAGGGAAAGTGGGGGATGAGAGAGGAGGAGAGTGGGGAAAAAAGGGAAAGTGGGGGAGAGAGAGAGGTGAGAGTGGGAAAAAAAGGGGAAAGTGGGGGGAGGTAGAGAGGGAGAGTGGAGAAAAAAGGGAAAGTGGGAGGAGAGAGAGAGGGAGAAGAGAGAGAGGGAGAGTGGGAAAAAGGGAAAGTGGGGGAGGTAGAGAGGGAGAGTGGGAAAAAGGGAAAGTGGGGGAGAGAGAGAGGGAGAGTGGGAAAAAGGGAAAGTGGGGGAGAGAGAGAGGGAGAGTGGGAAAAAGGGAAAGTGGGGGAGAGAGAGAGGGAGAGTGGGAAAAAGGGAAAGTGGGGGAGAGAGAGAGGGAGAGTGGGAAAAAGGGAAAGTGGGGGAGAGAGAGAGGGGGAGTGGGAAAAAGGGAAATTGGGGGAGAGAGAGAGGAAGAGTGGGAAAAAGGGAAAGTGGGGGAGAGAGAGGAGAGTGGGAAAAAGGGAAAGTGGGGGAGAGAGAGAGGGAGAGTGGGAAAAAGGGAAAGTGGGGGAGAGAGAGAGGGGGAGTGTAAAAGAGACAGAGAGAGAGAGACTTAAGGCTACTTTACACACTGCGATATCGGTCCCGATATCGCTAGTGTGGGTAGCCGCCCCCATCTGTTGCGCGACACGGGCATATCGCTGCCCGTGCCGCACAACATCGCCCACAGCCGTCACACATACCTGTCCGGCGACGTCGCTGTGACCGGCAAACCGCCTCCTTTCTAAGGGGGCGGTCCGTGCGGCGTCACAGCGACGTCACTGAAACGTCACTGAACCGCCGCCCAATAGCAGCGGAGGGGCGGAGATAAGCGGGACGTAACATCCCGCCCACCTCCTTCCTTCCGCATAGCGGCCGGGAGGCAGGTAAGGGGAGCTTCCTCATTCCTGCGGCGTCACACGCAGCGATGTGTGCTGCCGCAGGAACGAGGAACAACCTCGTTACTGCTGCAGTAACGAGATTTGAGAATGGACCCCCGTGTCGCCGATTAGCGATTTTGCACGTTTTTGCAACGATGCAAAATCGCTTATCGGTGTCACACGCAACGGCATTGCTAATGCGGCCGGATGTGCGTCACGAATTCCGTGACCCCAACGACTCCGCATTAGCGATGTCGTAGCGTGTAAAGCCCGCTTTAGATACTATTCCGGGCAACACCAGGTACTAGTGTAGTAATATGGACTAGTATGGATTCCCTCTGATTGGCACCATACAAACTGTGCACGTGGCAGCGCTGTGTGAATGCACTCTAAAGGCCCATTTACACACAACGATATCGCTAACGAGACATCGTCGGGGTCACGGTGTTGGTGACGCACATCCGGCCTCATTATCGATGTCATTGTGTGTGACACCTGTTTGCGATCAGTAACGATCGCAAAAAGGTGTCAAATCGTTCATCGTGTACACATCGTTAATTTTTAAAAAATCGTTCCTCATTTGGAACACATGTTGTTTGTCATTCCTGTGTAACACCGCAGGAATGAGGAACAACATCGTACCTGTGGCCGCCGGCAATGAGGAAGGAAGGAGGTGGCGGGATGTTTGGCCCGCTCATCTCCGCCCCTCCGCTTCTATTGGGCAGCTGCTTAGTGACGCCGCTGTGACGCCGAATGAACCTCCCCCTTAAAGGAGAGATTGTTCGGCGGCCACAGCGACGTCGGTGAACAGGTAATTGCGTGTGACGCTGCCGTAGCGATATTGTTCGCTACGGCAGCGATCACCCCGTGACGCGCCACCGACGTGGGCGGGTGCTATCGCTCGCAACATCGCTAGCAATGTCGCAGCGTGTAAAGCCCGCTTTAGGCTGGGACTACGTGGCGACATGCCATGATTTCCTATGGTCTCATGTCGCGATCTACTCCAACATTAAATGATTAGCAAATGCTTCCAAATGTGGTAGCTTTCCAGCAATGGTCGCACACGACTCGCTTGCCATTGACCTCTTTATCTTGCATGCCACTTGCCAGCTATTCAGCCAAGTTTTACAGCAAAAATGGCAGCTCTAAAAAAATTTGCAGGGCAACAAGATGCACAAATCTTTTATTTTTTGGAGTGATTTATCTGGTTTGCAACGCATATATATTGCCCGTACCCTTACGTGGGTAAATGCAGCGACTTAACACTTATCCTGTGTGATATTGGCGCCTCGTGGCACCTTCCCGTCATTGCTGCTGGAGTTTTGGTGCATCAAGCTTATACATTTCACGACATAAAAGCAAAATAAACCTTCAAGATGTAACAAGCCCGGCTACAAACAGTACAAGAGGCTAAAAATACGGCTTGTATTTACTCGAGACTCTCAGAAGTCCTCTCACCCCAAACTGCAGGAGAACCTGCCGATGCTCTGAGATGCATTGTTCGGAGCGGCGCTCCCTCGGGCTGTGATGTCAATGGCCTCCTTTTAAGAGGTTTTGTGCATACGTCGGGAATAAAGATCAAACTGAAGAAAATCAAAGATGTTCCTGAATACAGTCTTCTCTTTATCTGAGGACACATTTGTTGAGGGTGTGCAGACGGTGGCGCTGTGTGTGGATAATAATACAGACTCTCAGCGGCTTCGGTTTACCATTTGGCCTATAAAACAATTGCAACTTTGATTTGTTTTACTTATAAAAAAAATGAAAAAAATCTATTTTTTACCTTTTAGCCGATTTTTAAATCAGAGTTGATTAATGATCAGTGATCAGCGATCCGGCTTCATTCATACATTTTGCCTGCAGTGACCACTACAGGTGAAATGTAGTATTACACTCCAGCCATACAGATGAATACTGCAGTTGACCATGTGTTAAGCTCACAGGGTTTGCAATGTATTAGTGGGTCACTGAACCACATATACCGTTCACTTGCTGGGGGAGTGAACTGGTCCGGCCGCTGAGTCTTCACTAGTGCTACTGGAGGTGGAAGCGGATACACACCCTGGTAATCAGCTAGCGGTACCCCGGAAGCTGGCACAATGGGCACAGTACAGTTTTAGATAGAAGCAGCAGCAGGTAGAGTAGTGGATCCGTTCGGGATGGGTGGATACGGCAGCGGCAACCGGCGTGCATACTTGCTGTGGTCGGTATCGTGGTAGCCGGCCGGCGTGGATGGTGGCAGCAACAGCAGATCAGCAAACTGGCAGAGCACTGAAATATAAATAAACGTCAGCAGCAGCACTCGGCACAACGACAGCAACAGCACTTAGGAAACTGAGAACTAGCAACGTAACTAACTCGTTGCCCAGGCACCTCCCTTAATGGGAAGGTGCCTTAAATACCTGCAACCTCTCAGCTGACCGGAGAAGCACTTCCGGGTCAAGGTATGCTGGCCCTTTAAGAAAAGGGGCATGACCACACATGAACCCTTTCGCGCAGAACAGGAAGCCTGTGAGGTGTACACAGGCTATGGGAGACGGCAGCATGGATCGGGGATGGGACAGCCCCCACAGGGCACCCGGGCAGGTGAGAGGACAGACGTCTCCACCAGGGGAGGGTGACAGGACAGCGCGGGGACGCTGATATGGGCATTACACCAGTAATATATAGATGCGCTATAGCATCCATAAGCTTTAATAGAGCACAGAATCATTAGGAAAGGGCTATACAAAAAGATGAATTGGTAATGTCAAAAATAAAGACTACCCAGGTGTAAAAAAGGATGACTCCACCGATGCACATCTGACACACGTTTCGCAGGAAGGCTTAGTCTGGGGCTCTAAAATACATATTAAAATGGGTTGTCTAGATGAACAAATCACTGCACTATTATTGTGACTTCTGTGTTTAGACTTCTTGTAGTCGTCTTTAGGAAGTAATTAAAATACAGCAGTCATTTTTATCTGCTGTGGTATTCCTAGAATACCTTTTTAATATGGAAGTCAATGATAGTAAAAAAGAGGCAACCTTAAACAAATGATGGCTAGGAAAATCTTAGCGTAATCAAGAAAATGTGCTCAGGTGACCCGCCAGGGACGAGAGAACCAATGGTGAGTGACACAACACAAAGGGGACAATAGGGAAATAATACAACGGATGTCCCTGGTGCTAGGGAGAAAGGAGTGGGGTCACCTCCTATCAGTTACCTGAGGCTGATCCCTATACGGGTCCTTCCCCCCCATGCTCCATCACGTACCTAGGCCTTCAACTTATCCTGACTAGTGCGAAGGCCAGCGAGACGCTAGTCTCGCCACTACAATAAAACAACACGAGGAAGATAAGACAAACAGGGGGAAAGACACAGCAAATAGTTCTCCACAGCTACTCAAGCAAGAAGCTTCTCAGCTGCAACAGAAACAACAGCTCAGCTTCTCCAGAACCAGGCTCCTCCAAAGTGGTCAGTTATAGAATGAGCTATAGCCGGCATAGGAGAGAGGGAGGAGTAAGTTTATATGTAACAGAAGGACGAGGCTGCAACAGAGATTAACAGCTACAAGCCAATCTCAGCAGGACAAAAAAGAGACCTTAACCTCTTCTGCAACAAATGGAATTAAATACGCTCCTACGCAGGGTAAGCGATGAGCGGATTCTAAAACGGTTCTACAATCACACAAACACTGAGATCTTCTGATCCCCTATTCCCAATATTCCCCCACGAGGTCTCAGCAGGGCGCAACACTTTTGTGACATCAGGGCTGGCTGTGGCACCTGTTATACGGGCTCATTGGGTTTGGGGGCTCATTTCATAGTTTCCAAACTCCAAACAGTTCCACCCCCCTTTCTGCTTGGCGACACTCTCAAATCCTCCCAGCAATTGCCTCAAACAAGAGCGAACCCCTCAGGGACAGTTTTAAGAAGCTCTTTTATGTCCAGGGCATTACCAAATTTCAATACTTCTTAACAACTAGGACAATTGGGACTATTAGCCTTTATGCCATGATGATTTGGTTAAGCATGCACAAGCTGTGGCTAGAGTCCCCTCTGGGACTCATTGTGATCAAGACTCCATATTTACCCGGAGCTCATTTTTTGTAAGAATCCAAGACCTATCTCTTCCAACAAGCCTACAACCTACAATTAACCCTCAGTCCAGTAGACCACTGCGCAACCAGCTCTGTCCTCACCTATTGTACCATCACCCATTCCCTGTAGACTGAGCCCTCGCGGGCAGTGTCCTCTCTCCTCCTGTAGACTGTGAGTCCTCGCGGGCAGGGTCCTCTCTCCTCCTGTAGACTGTGAGCCCTCGCGGGCAGTGTCCTCTCTCCTCCTGTAGACTGTGAGCCCTCGCGGGCAGGGTCCTCTCTCCTCCTGTAGATTGTGAGCCCCCCCCCCCCCCCCCCCCCCCCCCTTGTGGGCAGGGTCCTCTCTCCTCCTGTAAACTGTGAGCCCTCGCGGGCAGGGTCCTCTCTCCTCCTGTAGACTGTGAGCCCTCGCGGGCAGGGTCCTCTCTCCTTCTGTAGACTGTGAGCCCTCGCGGGCAGGGTTCTCTCTCCTCCTGTAGACTGTGAGCCCTCGCGGGCAGGGTTCTCTCTCCTCCTGTAGACTGTGAGCCCTCGCGGGCAGTGTCCTCTCTCCTCCTGTAGACTGTGAGCCCTCGCGGGCAGGGTCCTCTCTCCTCCTGTAGACTGTGAGCCCTCGCGGGCAGGGTCCTCTCTCCTCCTGTAGACTGTGAGCCCTCGTGGGCAGGGTCCTCTCTCCTCCCGTAGACTGTGAGCCCTCGTGGGCAAGGCCCTCTCTCCTCCTGTAGACTGTGAGCCCTCATGGGCAGGGTCCTCTCTCCTCCTGTAGACTGTGAGCCCTCATGGGTAGGGTCCTCTCTCCTCCTGTAGACTATGAGCCCTCGTGGGCAGAGTTCTCTCTCCTCCTGTAAACTGTGAGCCCTCGCGGGCAGGGTCCTCTCTCCTTCTGTAGACTGTGAGCCCTCGCGGACAGGGTCCTCTCTCCTCCTGTAGACTATGAGCCCTCGTGGGCAGAGTCCGCTCTCCTCCTGTAAACTGTGAGCCCTCGCGGGCAGGGTCCTCTCTCCTTCTGTAGACTGTGAGCCCTCGCGGGCAGGGTCCTCTCTCCTCCTGTAGACTGTGAGCCCTCGTGGGCAGGGTTCTCTCTCCTCCTGTAGACTATGAGCCCTCATGGGCAGGGTCCTCTCTCCTCCTGTAGACTGTGAGCCCTCGCGGGCAGGATCCTCTCTCCTCCTGTAGACTGTGAGCCCTCGTGGGCAGGGTCCTCTCTCCTCCTGTAAACTGTGAGCCCTCGCGGGCAGGGTCCTCTCTCCTCCTGTAGACTGTGAGCCCTCATGGGCAGGGTCCTCTCTCCTCCTGTAGACTGTGAGCCCTCGCGGGCAGGGTCCTCTCTCCTCCTGTAGACTGTGAGCCCTCGCGGGCAGGGTCCTCTCTCCTCCTGTAGACTGTGAGCCCTCGTGGGCAGGGTCCTCTCTCCTCCTGTAAACTGTGAGCCCTCGCGGGCAGGGTCCTCTCTCCTCCTGTAGACTGTGAGCCCTCGCGGGCAGGGTCCTCTCTCCTCCTGTGGACTGTGAGGCCTCGCGGGCAGGGTCCTCTCTCCTCCTGTAGACTGTGAGCCCTCGCGGGCAGGGTCCTCTCTCCTCCTGTAGACTGTGAGCCCTCGTGGGCAGGGTCCTCTCTCCTCCTGTAGACTGTGAGCCCTCGCGGGCAGGGTCCTCTCTCCTCCTGTAGACTGTGAGCCCTCGCGGGCAGGGTCCTCTCTCCTCCTGTAGACTGTGAGCCCTCGTGGGCAGGGTCCTCTCTCCTCCTGTAGACTGTGACCCTCGTGGGCAGGGTCCTCTCTTCTCCTGTAGACTGTGAGCCCTCGTGGGCAGGGTCTTCTCTCCTTCTGTAGACTGTGAGCCCTCGCGGGCAGGGTCCTCTCTCCTCCTGTAGACTGTGAGCCCTCGTGGGCAGGGTCCTCTCTCCTCCTGTAGACTGTGAGCCCTCGCGGGCAGGGTCCTCTCTCCTCCTGTAGACTGTGAGCCCTCGCGGGCAGGGTCCTCTCTCCTCCTGTAGATTGTGAGCCCTTGTGGGCAGGGTCCTCTCTCCTCCTGTAAACTGTGAGCCCTCGCGGGCAGGGTCCTCTCTCCTCCTGTAGACTGTGAGCCCTCGTGGGCAGGGTCCTCTCTCCTCCTGTAGACTGTGAGCCCTCGCGGGCAGGGTCCTCTCTCCTCCTGTAGACTGTGAGCCCTCGCGGGCAGGGTCCTCTCTCCTCCTGTAGACTGTGAGCCCTCGTGGGCAGGGTCCTCTCTCCTCCTGTAAACTGTGAGCCCTCGCGGGCAGGGTCCTCTCTCCTCCTGTAGACTGTGAGCCCTCGCGGGCAGGGTCCTCTCTCCTCCTGTGGACTGTGAGGCCTCGCGGGCAGGGTCCTCTCTCCTCCTGTAGACTGTGAGCCCTCGCGGGAAGGGTCCTCTCTCCTCCTGTAGACTGTGAGCCCTCGTGGGCAGGGTCCTCTCTCCTCCTGTAGACTGTGAGCCCTCGCGGGCAGGGTCCTCTCTCCTCCTGTAGACTGTGAGCCCTCGCGGGCAGGGTCCTCTCTCCTCCTGTAGACTGTGAGCCCTCGTGGGCAGGGTCCTCTCTCCTCCTGTAGACTGTGAGCCCTCGTGGGCAGGGTCCTCTCTTCTCCTGTAGACTGTGAGCCCTCGTGGGCAGGGTCTTCTCTCCTTCTGTAGACTGTGAGCCCTCGCGGGCAGGGTCCTCTCTCCTCCTGTAGACTGTGAGCCCTCGCGGGCAGGGTCCTCTCTCCTCCTGTAGACTGTGAGCCCTCGCGGGCAGGGTCCTCTCTCCTCCTGTAGACTGTGAGCCCTCGTGGGCAGGGTCCTCTCTCCTCCTGTAGACTGTGAGCCCTCGTGGGCAGGGTCCTCTCTTCTCCTGTAGACTGTGAGCCCTCGTGGGCAGGGTCTTCTCTTTTTCTGTAGACTGTGAGCCCTCGCGGGCAGGGTCCTCTCTCCTCCTGTAGACTGTGAGCCCTCGCGGGCAGGGTCCTCTCTCCTCCTGTAGACTGTGAGCCCTCGCGGGCAGGGTCCTCTCTCCTCCTGTAGACTGTGAGCCCTCGCGGGCAGGGTCCTCTCTCCTCCTATACCAGTCTGTTTTGTACTGTTAATGATTGTTGTACGTATACCCTCTTTCACTTGTAAAGCGCCATGGAATAAATGGTGCAATAATAATAATAATAATAATTAAAAAAACATGGAAATATGAAATTCTGCACTAGAAAAAACTCTGCCTAAATCTGCATTTAGAAATAATTGTGTAGATCTGAGCAGTAAATTCTACCTTTTCTCTGGACTCGGCTCTGTGTATTTTCTGCTTTCCTCTGGGACTGTTATAAATCTATTTCTTCTCGTAAAGCAAAAGTTTACACAATATATTTCAGGATTTGGAATAACAGCAGGATATTATCGGAGTCATCAAAGGGCCTGTGCGAAACATTCATAAATGTGGAAAGATTTGGAAACTTCCATTTTGCAAAACTGATGCGTGTTCTACATAATGAATCATCTTCTATGTAATCAGGCTCCTTTCACGGTGCAGTGATGGAGGGAAGAACGGGACGTAGACCCGGGGTTCCCAGAACCAGGCTTACCCTGAGAACGGCATGACTAGGTGCAAACCCAGTCTTCACTAGAACCTTTAATGGTGAGGTTGGACTTGTCTGATGATAGGCACCAGGTACTACTCCAGGGCAGCTCCTGGATGATAGGCACCAGGTACTACTCCAGGGCAGCTCCTGGATGATAGGCACCAGGTACTACTCCAGGGCAGCTCCTGGATGATAGGCACCAGGTACTACTCCAGGGCAGCTCCTGGATGATAGGCACCAGGTACTACTCCAGGGCAGCTCCTGGATGATAGGCACCAGGTACTACTCCAGGGCAGCTCCTGAATGATAGGCACCAGGTACTACTCCAGGGCAGCTCCTGGATGATAGGCACCAGGTACTACTCCAGGGCAGCTCCTGGATGATAGGCACCAGGTACTACTCCAGGGCAGCTCCTGGATGATAGACACCAGGTACTACTCCAGGGCAGCTCCTGGATGATAGACACCAGGTACTACTCCAGGGCAGCTCCTGGATGATAGGCACCAGGTACTACTCCAGGGCAGCTCCTGGATGATAGGCACCAGGTACTACTCCAGGGCAGCTCCTGGATGATAGGCACCAGGTACTACTCCAGGGCAGCTCCTGGATGATAGGCACCAGGTACTACTCCAGGGCAGCTCCTGGATGATAGGCACCAGGTACTACTCCAGGGCAGCTCCTGGATGATAGGCACCAGGTACTACTCCAGGGCAGCTCCTGGATAACAGGCACCAGGTACTACTCCAGGGCAGCTCCTGGATGATAGGCACCAGGTACTACTCCAGGGCAGCTCCTGGATAATAGGCACCAGGTACTACTCCAGGGCAGCTCCTGGATAATAGGCACCAGGTACTACTCCAGGGCAGCTCCTGGATAATAGGCACCAGGTACTACTCCAGGGCAGCTCCTGGATAATAGGCACCAGGTACTACTCCAGGGCAGCTCCTGGATGATAGGCACCAGGTACTACTCCAGGGCAGCTCCTGGATAATAGGCACCAGGTACTACTCCAGGGAAGCTCCTGGATGATAGGCACCAGGTACTACTCCAGGGCAGCTCCTGGATGATAGGCACCAGGTACTACTCCAGGGCAGCTCCTGGATGATAGGCACCAGGTACTACTCCAGGGCAGCTCCTGGATGATAGGCACCAGGTACTACTCCAGGGCAGCTCCTGGATGATAGGCACCAGGTACTACTCCAGGGCAGCTCCTGGATGATAGGCACCAGGTACTACTCCAGGGCAGCTCCTGGATAATAGGCACCAGGTACTACTCCAGGGCAGCTCCTGGATAATAGGCACCAGGTACTACTCCAGGGCAGCTCCTGGATGATAGGCACCAGGTACTACTCCAGGGCAGCTCCTGGATAATAGGTACCAGGTACTACTCCAGGGCAGCTCCTGGATAATAGGCACCAGGTACTACTCCAGGGCAGCTCCTGGATGATAAGCACCAGGTACTACTCCAGGGCAGCTCCTGGATAATAGGCACCAGGTACTACTCCAGGGCAGCTCCTGGATGATAGGCACCAGGTACTACTCCAGGGCAGCTCCTGGATGATAGGCACCAGGTACTACTCCAGGGCAGCTCCTGGTTGTCGCGCTCTGAGACGGGAGAAGGGATACATTACCACTATGGAAGAATAGGAAGGAAGAAACCCTGACACTAAGGCGGGGTTTGCACACTACGACATCGCAGGCCGATGCTGCGATGCCGAGTGTGATAGTCCCCGCCCCCGTCGCAGCAGCGATATGTGGTGATAGCTGGCGTAGCGAAAATTATCGCTACGCCAGCTTCACACACACACTCACCTGCCGTGCGACGTCCCTGTGGCCGGCGACCCGCCTCCTTGTTAAGGGGGCGGGTCGTGCGGCGTCATTGTGACGTCACACAGCAGGCGGCCAATCGGAGCGGAGGGGCGGAGATGAGCAGGATGTAAACATCCCGCCCACCTCCTTCCTTCCGCATATCCTACGGAAGCCGCAGTGAGGCCGGTAGGAGACGTTCCTCGCTCCTGCGACTTCACACACAGCGATGTGTGCTGCCGCAGGAGCGAGGAACAACATCGGACCATTGCGTCGGCGTAATTATGAATTACGCCGACGCTGCACCGATGATACGATTACGACGCTTTTGCGCTCGTTAATCGTATCATCCAGCCTTTACACACTGCGATGTCGCATGCGATGCCGGAAGTGCGTCATTTTCAATTTGACCCCACCGACATCGCACCTGCGATGTCGCAGTGTGAAAAGTGCCCCTTACCCTAAGCAGCCCTGAGCTCCCTGATGTCCCGGCCCAGGTTCTTTCCCCCCATGTGGCGATCATGTTTCCATCTCTGTCTTTCTTTGAGCACGGCTCGAGCTAGTGCGCACTGAGTAGGGCAGATCAAAGTATTGTAGTGCGCCTGCGCGGGACCTCAATGCCGGCGAGTGTAGATGACGTAGAACGCATCATCCACACTAGCTTCGGATGGAGGACAAAGATGGCCGAAAGAGGAGGCTCGTAAGTTCTGAAACTTTTTTTATAAAATCATATTACATAATATTACAACACAGGGATGGGTAGGAAGGGTTTTCTAGGCCACACATCACCCTACTTGTAGGTCAGAACGCATATGGGACCTGACAGGTTCCCTTTAATGATACTTATAAGGGCATATATATTTTATTACACCCAGGTATAAGACATTTGGACAGGGGTTGACATCAAGAGACTCCTTTAATGGTTGATTGTGCGAGCCTTTTGGTATAGCACCACCCTTGCGCATAGGTTGCACTTGGTATTAGGGTAAAGGCCGCTGTACACGCAGCAACATCGCTAGCGATCGCACCCGCCCCGTTGTGCGTGCGTCATGGGCAAATCGCTGCCCGTTGCAAACAATATCGGTAGTATGCGTCACACATACCTTCCTAATGACGTCGCTGTGGCCGCCGAACAAACTCTTTTCTAAGGGGGCGGTTTGTGTGGCGTCACAGTGACGTCACTCAGCGGGCCACCAATAGAAGCGGGGGGGGGGGGGCGGAGAGCAACCGCATTATCGTCACTCTCACCTCATTGCCGGAGGACGCAGGTAAGCTGTTGTTCGTCGTTCCCGGGGTGTCACACGTAGCGATGTGTTCTGCCCCAGGAACGACGAACAACCTATGTCCCAAACGAGCAACGATTTTTTGAAAATGAACGACGTGTCAACAATCAACGATTTATCCCTTATTTCGGATCGTTAGCGGTCGTTCGTAGGTGTCACACACAACGACGTTGCTAACGACGCCAGATGTGCGTTACGAATTCTGTGACCCCAGCGATATCTCGTTAGCGATGTCGCTGCGTGGGCCTTAAGTTACAATTCCAGCTACGGCTCATGCAAAAGTGCCAATGTTTCACATTTCATAATCCTTTATTTATTATTAATCATGCTAATAATAATAATAATAATAAAAATAATAATAAGATGATTATAAATTTGGACATGGCTTTAAAGTTACTAAAGGAGATAATTGCTGACGGGCGTTTTCTAGATCTTGACCGTCTGGCAGGATGCACATCAGAGACGGGATATAGGGCCAGGAGGACGCTGGCCCTGGAATGATAAGGCGACTTCTGTAAGTGTGGTCAGCTTAGGAGTAAGTTCACATTTTTGTGGTTTCCATGCATTTTCAACACATAGGAAAATACCAGATACCAGTTGACGTGACCAAGTCCATACACGTGATCGCTCTGCTATCAGATAGCGCCACGGATGGGTTCAATGCTTCTTTTATCTTCTCACTTGTCATGTAGTGACCATAAGCTTCTCAGAGTCACTCCTAAAATGTACAATTAAGCATTACGACGTCTATGGGGTCCAAAGAATGATTTTTAGGTCATATAAGAAGTCAAATCCAAAGCAGAGAGGTTTTGTAAAGTGTAACTCTCCTGTAAATTCATACAAGACACTGGGCATTTGGAGAACACCTCAAAAAAAAGGGATGGTCCGTTTTAAAGAAGATGTAACATTTGGACAGTCTGTGGTCTAACCATTTGGGATATACAGTCCAGTTCTTCGCGGCAGCCAGCCTTTATTTCTTCCTGGTCGCCTATGGTGCTTTCTACCTCCGCAACTTCATGATGTTGCGTGAGGCTAAGTTACTAGACTAGTCATGCACCTTCCCGATTTTGCAATACTTAGCAAGTGACAGAGGCTCCCAGGATGCCAGGCTGAGGACTGGATGCTAGACCAGGTCAGTATAAAGTGAATTGCTAATCTCTACATTTCCCCCAAACCCTCTTTATTTGTCAGGCTTAACCCTAGAATGCGCAACCATAGAAATCTACTATAGAAAACAAGTAACCTAGCAGGCCTGCGAGGCCCAGGTATGCGTTCTATGGTTAATGTGTGGCACGCGAGTTCAGACCAACAAATCTCTGACACACAACAAAAATACAAGTAAGGGGGAACACTGGGCACACACTAACAATGGTGGGCGCTATCTCTAGTGAGAGGGTAGATGTGGCACGTCCTATCCTCACCTGCAGCTGTCATTACTATCCTAACCAGGCCCTAAACACTCTCCTCAACGTCACCAACCAGGAACCTGAGACCCTAAAAAAACCTGTAGTTGCCCTGGCTAGTGCGCTGGCAGGTGGGAGACACTAGCCCACTGCTGTACTAAGATGACATAAGGAAACACTCCTTCACAAGTCCTTCCACCAAGGGGGCCAAAATACAAATGGATTTATATAAACAGCAAAAATTGCAGGGAAACCCTGCTACTTAAACATAAAGGGACATGGCTACAGAGCAGAAGAATAGTCCCAGATGGAGATGAGAAGCTCCAGTCCTAAAGCTGTCCCTAAAAAGTCTCTAAAAAATGGGAGACGACCATGACATTATTAGCAAGAAGAGAACTTGACCATGACTCTTGGCGTGGCTTCCTACACAGTGAGCGCCATGTAATGCCATATTTCACCTCCAGTGGCCGCTGTATCCTTTTACATTGAATTACTAATTGCTGATCAGAATTGGTGGTGTTTGACTTTAATCTCTGACTTTTTTGCATTTCTATCTTAAAGGACACCTATCACTGCCATGAAAATATGTATTTTTTCCCTGGTGAAAATGCCGCTATTTTATATGAAATGAGTGTTAATTTATTATTGCATTTATTAAGTGCAGGAATTAGAGCTGGATGGACATTATACGGTCTTCGGTTCTAGGATGTGTCGTGCAGGTTTTTGCCCATGTCCTGGACTTTACAGTGTTAATATGTTGGTGTTTCTTAGTAATTAGCAGCAGCTGTTTGTAATATAAAAGCTGGCTGTACGCCTGGTGTAAATGGCCTCCAAGGCTCCGAGTCAGCCCCTGTGGCTCCTGCCATTGTCCTGTCCATCACACAGCTGTGCTTCAGCGGCCAAAAGGCAGAGAAGTCAAATGGCTTCACATCCATCTCTCCGTCCATCCCGGGCACAGTCGCAGCGGGAATGTCAGACCGTCTTCATGGCAGGATCCCTGACATTCTCCGTGCCACCAAATTCTTCATTGTCTGTGGCCTTCTTTTATGTCCTTGCTTTAAGGTTATTTCCACCAAAAATTTCAAGTAATCCCTGAAAATCCCAAAGTAAAATAACCCTTTTAGTAAGATCAAATATAACTTGTAAGTTAATTTAGGCCTTGTGCGCACGCTGCGTTTTTTTGGCACGTTTTTGAGCATTTTTTGGGTACAGTCTTGGTCCCATAACTGCATGCATTTCCTTCCCCAGCAAAGTCTATGAGATTTCCTTTTTTTCTGTCCGCACGTTGCAGCTTTTTTTTGGTTGCGTCTTTGTGGTGACCAGAGAGATGCAGCATGTCAATTCATTCTGCATTTTTGCCAGCGTTTTTGAGCTTTTACAGTCAATAGATTTGACTTAAAAACGCACTGGGCAAAAACGCTGTAAAAAAACATGGTAAAAAATGCATTCCGAGGGAGCATTTTTTGGGACCAAAAACATGCACCTTTGTGGTCACCACAAAGATGCAGTGTGTGCACATAACCTAAGGCTATAACCTAGTATTAGGGCTCGTTCACACCACCATATTATTGTTCCAAAAAACATCAGATCGCACTCAAACATATATGACACAGTAACCAGTGGTAAGGGCACCTAGACTGACCCTCAGACTAGGGGTCCTAAACTGTCCCTTATTCCAGAGGTAGGCTTGATGTTGGCCAGGTCTGGACCTCCAGCGTTACCCTAACTCTTGAGCAGCCCTGGTCTAACACCCCTTCTCCTCCACGCCCAGGAAGGGCTGGGACTGGAGTAAAGAATCCCACAAACACCAACAGATAGGGGAAACCAAGGCTCAAACACAATGCAAGCACACAAAGGGGTAAAGACACTACGTGCTCAGGGAGGAATAAAGTACAGGGAAGAAATAAACAAACAACAAGGATATTTCCACAGCACACAAAATAGCATACAACAGTTCACCAACAACTAGATAACCATGCACAAAGACCGGTATCGCTGGAGCAAACCGGAGCTATCTTTGGCATGTGAGGCTTGGTTCCACCATCTTTTAAATGGCGGAGGAGGATGTGATAGGACCTCAGCAACCTGTGACCCCAGCAGCCATTCACCAGCCAGCAGGAATTAACTCCTGATAAACCAAAGAGCAGAGAGCATCAAACAGTTGATGCCCGACTCTGGCTGAACAACTAAGAAGCATCAGGTTGCCTGCCAGACTCTGCAATGTGAACAGAGTCTGGATTTGCCATGACAAACTCGGCCCAAGAAAAAATCTGCAGCGTGACCAAGTGTGATCCTATGTTCAGATTTCACATGCAAGTCAATGAGTCCATGGAGATCATCGGACTGCACTCAGACTGTATCTGATTTCTAAGCACTGACAGAATGGAGAAGATGGAGAAATTTTGTTCTCCATCTTCTCCTCACAGTGTGCTCGATTGTCTCATCCGAGAGAATCCAATCACACTAAACCAACACTTGGATCAAACACTGAGCAGTTTTATGAACATAATTGACCTGATTCTCTACGGTCGTGTGACCCCAGCCTAAAGCTTAGGAGTCCTAGCAAAGGTTATTCACCTCAATGCCAAACTGCTCTTCTAAAGGAATCCTCTAAACCTCAAAAATTGCAAGTAGATACATGTTGATTTTGTATTTAGTATTTAATTATACATTTTTTGGACTTTAAATTAAAATTTTAGTTGGTATTTTGTGGCTATAGGATGTGCTAACCGTCAAAGGGAACTTGTCAGGTCCAATATGCACCGAGCACCAGGAGAGTTCTGGGTGCATATCTATAATCCCTGCCTAACTGTTCCTGTATCTAGTAGTATAGATAAAGAAATCTTAAGAAGAACTATTTCTAATGATCCTTTATGATATGCTAATGAGGCCAGGGACTAGTCACAAGGGTGTTAGTTCCTGCGCTCATTTCGCCCTCTTAGCATGTTAGCACGTCCCTGTGGGCGTGCTAACATGCTATTCATTGTCCAGTGTCATCAGCGGTGTTGCGTGTACCTGTACCCGTTGCACTGCTGATTGCTCCGGCTTTAGGCTCATGATCAGAGGTCCTGGCACTTCCTGTCATGCGCATTATGAAGCCAAGTGTACGTGTCCCGGCATCAGAGAGGTCTAGTGCGCATGACCAGAAGTGCCAGGACCTCTGATCATGCGCACTGAGCCTAAAGCCAGAACCATCAGCGGTGCAATGGACACAGTACACGCGTCACCACCGATGACTCTAGCATTGAATAGCATGTTAGCGTGCCCACAGGGACGTGCTAACATGCTAAGAGGGCAGAATGAGCTCAGGAACTAACAGCCTTGTGACTAGACCTTGGCCTCATTAGCATATCATAAAAGATCCTTAGAAATACTTTTTGTAAAGATCTCTTTATCTATGCTTCTAGATATAGGGACAGGAAGGCAGGGATTAGAAATATGCACCCAGAACTGCTGGTGGTGCTCGGTGCAAATTGCACCTGACAGGTTCCCTTTAAGCAGCTCTGCCACAATCCAAACTACGTACATTATTAAGTATGTCTTTTAGACCTGATGAGTTTAGTGTGAATGTTATGAAGTTTCAGTGCATTTTGTAAAGTTACAGGAAAAAACTAGAAAGGTTCGTCCCCAACCATTCAGATTGGATTTACTCCTTTTTGGTTCATTCAGATGACCCGTAAGGTCTTATTTGGTGAAGGTGCAATATTTCCTTACATGGGAAGTCTCACCCATCAGAAGGTGGGTATTGTTGTGCGTCCAGTACTCATATCCTTCTCCAGGATAGGTCATCAATGTTAAAGTTCTGGACAATCCCTTTAATATACAGGCAATTTAAAAGGCTTTTCCTAACATGGAAAGTTATAATTTTCGGATAGGTGGGAAGCTTATCAGTTGGGACCCTCATGGTCCGTCGCAGTGGAGCGGTGGCCACAGTCCAAGGACGTTGATAGCTGAGTAAAGCTTTTGGCACATGTGGTCATCAGCAATTCAGGAATCCATTTGTAATATAGCAATGTCAATAAGATTTTCCTAAAAAAAAAAATATATATACATTTTCTAGAATTCTCATATTTCGTCATTCCTTTTAAAGTAAACCAGTAAAATGTTGTCCAGCCAGACAATATCTTGCTAGATTGTGTTGAGGGCCAAAGTATAAGAAAAGATTATACTCACCTGTGTTGGACCACCGCTCTCCTGCCGTCACACCTCTCCTTCTTGCTCTTTCACGTCTTCTCTTTGGTCTTTGGTTTGGATCTTCTGTCTCTGACTTGGCCTCACAAGGTCACATAGGACGCGACGGATGTCATTGACCGAAGAGAAGGCCAGAAGGATCTAGTGGAGCGTCGGGCAGGGAATTGCAATGTCAGCAGGTCTTCTCCAGTGGCCACAAGTCAACTCCAATAGGACACTTCAGAGCTTTGTTTGCAGGATAAGTTGGGGTCCCAATGGTCAGACCCCCACCCATTGGTAACTTATTGCCTATCTTGTGGGTAGATGAAAACTTTCTATGGTGGGAATTAGAAAGCTGTAGACCCCCTGCCGAAGCCTCACTAACATTTCCCTTGGGTCCTCTTTGGCCTTTATTGTGAATTGTCCCACTGAGGCATACAATAAATTCTATGATATTTTTTGGAGGATCGGCCCCTCTGGCTCCGCACATTGCTTTTCCTCGCATGAGTGTCTCTCCAGCATAATCCGACATGTTAATGAAGGCCGCCTGCCTCTGATGAGCGCTCATCTTTGTTTTACATTTTCATGGTCCGACCTCCGTGGAATTGAATAAAAGCCGCTCTTAATGGGGCACTAACGATTTAAAAAGCATTTTGGGGATGAGAAATAGCGAACTTAAAGTGCGTAAAACAAATGACCCTCCAGGGGCGAAACCAGAGGGCTGAGAGACGGCTCCCATTCACTGGTGAGAAGGAATGGGTTAAATGTCTATACAGGACCTAGCGGAGAAGGGAGGGGGATCCTAAGCCGAAAAGTAAACAATAACTTTCTATACCAGGTTCACTGGTTCCAGCCCATTGTATGATATGAAAGGGCGGCGCACAAAGGGCAACCATTGTGAAGTATCCGAAGACTATTATTTTGTGTATATCCCATTCAGGAATATATTTCCTCCGGCAATTTCCTTTCCCAAACCAATAAGAGACTCAAAAAAACGAAGACCCACGAAAAGTGCTCGGCCGCCTGTGAGACATGGTCACTGGGAGCATCAGATTATTGCTGCAAGTGACCGGCACGCTTATATCAATCACCCCGACACAAGGAGGCACGAAACTATCTATCCAGATTCTCTTTCTTTCTTTCTTTCTCTTTCTTTCTTTCTTTCTTTCTTTCTTTCCTATTCTTTTCTTTTTCTTTTCTTTCTCTCTTCGTTCTCCCTTTCTTCTTTCCCTTTCTTTTTCTATTTTCTTTCATTCTTTCTTTTTCTTTCTTTCTCTCTTCGTTCTCTTTCTTTTTTCCTTTCTTATTCTATTTTCTTTCTTTCTATCTTTCTTTCTCTCTTTCTCTTTTCTTTTTCTATTTTCTTTCTTTCTATCTTTCTTTCTCTCTTTCTCTTTTCCTTTCTTTTTCTATTTTCTTTCTATCTTTCTCTCTTTCTCTTTCTTTCCTTTCTTTTTGTTTCTTGCTTTCTTTCTTTCTTCCTGTCTGATCTTTCCTATCTTTCTTCCTTCCTTTCTTATTTTTCCTTTCTTTCTTACTCTTTTTCTTTCCTCTTTCTTTCTCTTTTTCATTCTCTCTTTCTGTTCATTTCTGTTTCTTTCTCGCCTTCTTTCTTCCTTTCTAATGTTTCCTATCTTTCTTTCTTTCTTTCTGATCTTTCCTATCTTTCTTTTTTCTTCTTTCGCTCTTTCTTTATTTTTTCTTTATTTCCTTTCTTTTTCTATCTTTCTTTCTCTTTTTCTATAGCGCTGGGGTCCTGGGTTCCAATCCCACCAAAGACAATATCTGCAAGGAGTTTGTATGTTCTCCCCGTGTTTGCGTAGGTTTCCTCTGGGTTCTCCGGTCTCCTCCCACAATCTAAAGACATACAGATATGGACTCTAGATTGTGAGCCCCAATGGGGACAGTGTTGCTGATGTATGTAAAGTGCTGTGGAATTAATAGCGCTATATAAATGAATAAATATTATTATTTCTTTCTTCATTCTCTCTTTCTTTGTTGCTTCTTTCTTTCCTTTCTTTTTTTCCCTTTCCTTTTCAATCTTTCTTTCTCTCTTTCAATTTTACTTTCTTTCTTTGGTTCCAAACTCATTGACAGGCAACCTGATGTCTCCTGGTTGTTCAGCCAGAGCCGGGCGTCGGCTGTTTAATGTGCTCGGTTCCTCAGTCCTGGTTAATTCCTGCTGACCGGGGGAACTCTGCTAGGAGCTCAGGTTGCTAATTATTAATCACAGCAGACTCCTTCCTATATAAGATTCTAGATCCTGGTGCTCCGTGCCGATAATAGCTCCAGCTTGTGCAGTGATCGTATTGCGGTGATCCAATCTTTGGTGATCTGTGGTGTGCTTATTGTGCAGTGTGGAAGTTTCCCAGGTTGTCTGTTTACTTCTTCCCTTTTATGTTATTTACCCCTGTGCAAGTTCTGTTGCTCCTTTGTGTTTGTTTGCTGTGTGTATGAGTTGGATTTTCCCCTATCTGTGTTAAGTTGTGGGATATGTGACTATGGTACCAGCTCACCCTTGGGGAGGGGAGATACACCAGGGCTCGGACAGGAGTTAGGGTCACACTGGTGACTCTGACCTCGCTACCATCAAGCGTACCTCTGAGCTAAGGAACAGTGCAGGGTCCTCAGTCTGAAGGTCAGCCTAGGTTTCCCTGTCCAGTCATCTCATCCCCATGACACTTTCTTTCTTTCTTTCTCTTTCTTTCTTTCTTTCTTTCTTTCTTTCTTTCTTTCTTTCTTTCTTTCTTTCTTTCTTTCTTTCTTTCTTTCTTTCTTTCCTTTCTTTCCTTTCTTTCCTTTCTTTCTTTCCTTTCTTTCCTTTCTCTCTTTCTTTTCTTTCTTTCTTTCCTTATCTTTCTTTCTTTCTTATCTTTCCTTTCTCTTTTTCTTTTCTTTCCTTTCTTTCCTTCATTCCTATTTATCTACCTATTAATCCAAAAAAAGGTCAGCACTCTAAAGCACTATGCTCCCACTGCTGATTTTGTACCACTTTTTACAAGGCTTTAGTCCTGGACCACAACCTTAAGTCTTCTGTCTGAGCATTGTCTATAGCAGGGGTCTCAAACACGCGGCCCGCGGGCCGCATGCGGCCCCTGAGGCTGCTTGTTGCGGCTTGCAGACCCCGTGACAATCGCGGCTCTATGCTGAGGGTCGGCGCCGGCAGGAACTTGCATTTGAATCCATCTGCGGTGCCGCGCAAGGAGCTGTCAGTTCTATCCCAGTTGCTGCTGCTGTCTGCCAATCAGATGCAAGGAGGTGACGTCATACAGCGACGTCACTTCCTTGCATCTGATTGGCAGGCAGCAGCCATTGGTCCAGACACAGCTCCTCTGCGCTGCACCGCAAATGGATTAAAATGCAGTGAAGTTTCTGCCGGCGCCGACCCTCAGCACAGAGCCGCGATCGTCACGGGCCGCGACAAGCAGGTAAGGTACGTGCTCAAGATCAGGACCCGCTGCGTGCTGGACACAGCGCGTCCTGATCGGCGGGGCCGCAAGTCTGCTCCTTAGGAGACCGCAGCTGCCCGTGCCTGCGATCAGGGGTTCGGGCCGCTGCGGTCTCCTCGCTGTGCTCTGCCTAGGGAGGACGCTTCAGACGCCGCAGCATAAATTCACATGCTGCGGCCTCTGGAAGCCACACCGCAGTTCCGTTTTCACTGCGGGCCGTACACGCACAGTGGGCATGGGATTTTTAGAAATCCCATGCCCACTGTGCTTTTACCATACATAGCAGGGTTTTGGACGCAGCTGAAGCATGCTGCATCCAAAACTCTGCAAGTACTGATCGTGGGCACACAGAGAACGGAGGAAAGGTGAGGAGAAATTTTTTTTTTGTTTGCGTATTACTAAAGGATGGGCAGAATACTACAGGGATGGCCACAATACTACAGGGATGGCCACAATACTACAGGGATGGCCACAATACTACAGGGATGGGCAGAATACTACAGGGATGGCCACAATACTACAAGGATGGGCAGAATACTACAGGGATGGCCACAATACTACAGGGATGGCCACAATACTACAAGGGTGGGCAGAATACTACAGGGATGGGCAGAATACTACAGGGATGGGCAGAATACTACAGGGATGGCCACAATACTACAGGGATGGGCAGAATACTACAGGGATGGCCACAATACTACAGGGATGGGCAGAATACTACAGGGATGGGCAGAATACTACAGGGATGGCCACAATACTACAGGGATGGCCACAATACTACAAGGGTGGGCAGAATACTACAGGGATGGCCACAATACTACAGGGATGGCCACAATACTACAGGGATGGGCAGACTACTACAGGGATGGGCAGAATACTACAGGGATGGCCACAATACTACAGGGATGGGCAGAATACTACAGGGATGGGCAGAATACTACAGGGATGGGCAGAATACTACAGGGATGGCCACAATACTACAGGGATGGGCAGAATACTACAGGGATGGCCACAATACTACAGGGATGGGCAGAATACTACAGGGATGGGCTGAATACTACAGGGATGGGCTGAATACTACAGGGATGGGCTGAATACTACAGGGATGGGCTGAATACTACAGGGATGGGCAAAATACTACAGGGATGGGCAGAATACTACAGGGATGGGCAGAATACTACAGGGATGGCCACAATACTACAGGGATGGCCACAATACTACAGGGATGGCCACAATACTACAGGGATGGCCACAATACTACAGGGATGGCCACAATACTATAGGGATGGCCACAATACTATAGGGATGGCCACAATACTACAGGGATGGGCAAAATACTACAGGGATGGCCACAATACTACAGGGATGGCCACAATACTACAGGGATGGCCACAATACTACGGGAATTGGCAGAATACTACAGAGCACAATACTACAAGGATGAGCACAATACTACAAGGATTGGAACAATAGTACTGGGCACAATACTACAGGGCACAAGGATGGGCACTATACTACTGGGCACAATACCACAAAGATGAGCACCTTACTACAGGGCACACGGATGGGCACATTACTACAAGATTTTGGCTAAGATTACTATATGATGCTGCTAATTGTAAAACAATTACAAGAAGGTGATAAAATGTAAAAAAAAAAAAATCCTAAAGCATGACTTTTTTTTATTTACATTAAAAATGCTTTTCTGTATATAAACTTAACAAAAAAAGTACACGTTTGTTATAATAAACAAGCGAAAAATGTTTACAAAAGTGATCCAAGATGTATAGAAAAAAAACATGGATTCATTAAAAAAGCTCACTTTGTCCTGCAAATAATGCGGCCCCCCTCATTTTTTTTTTCTATATGCGGCCCATACACCCAGCTGAGTTTGAGACCCCTGGTCTATAGAAACTTGTAGATGTTGCATTTGACGCCTTAGCTGCAGCTTATGGGATGAGATCCTACTAATGGGTAAATCCAATTGTGGTCATCCAATCTTTGGTGATCTGTGCTGTGCTTATTGTGCAGTGTGGAAGTTTCCCAGTTGTTAGTTTACTTACTCCCTTTTACGTTATTTTCCCCTGTGCACGTATTGTTCGTCCTTTGTGTTTGGTTGTCGCATATATGAGTTTTGGTTTTTCCACCTGTCTGTATTTAATTGTGGGGTATGTGACTATGGTCCCTGCCTACACCTGGGGGAAGGGAGTTACACCAGAGCTTGGACAGGAGTTAGGGTCACACTGGCGACTCAGACCTCACTCACCATCAAGCATATCTCTGAGCTAAGAGACAGCGCAGGGTCCCCAATCTGAAGGTTAGCCTAGGTGTCTCTGTCCAGTCATCTCATCTCCATGACTCTCTTTCTTTCTTTCTTTCTTTGTTTCTGTGTCTCTCTTTCTTTCTCTCTCTATATCTCTTTCTCTCTCTTTCTTTCTCTCTCTTTCTTTCTCTCTTTTCTTTCTCTCTTTCCTTCTTTTCTTTCTTTCTTATTTTCTCTCTTTCTTTCTCTATTTTTTCCTCTTTTCTCTTTCTTTCTCTCTTTATCTTTCTCTTTTTTTCCCACTCTTTTCTCTTTCTTTCTTTCTTTCTTATTTTCTCACTTTCGTTCTCTATTTTTTCCTCTTTTCTCTTTCTTTCTCTCTTTCTTTATCTTTCTCTTTTTTTCCTCTCTTTTCTCTTTCTTTCTTTCTTTCTTTCTTTCTTTCTTTCTTTCTTTCTTTCTTTCTTTCTTTCTTTCTTCCTTCCTTCCTTCCTTCCTTCTTATCTTCTTATTTTTTCATATTCCAAAAAAAGGTCATCACTCCAAAGCTCTGTGCTCCCACTGCTGATTTTGTACCACTTTTTAGGCCTGGATCAGCCCTTTGTCTTCTGTATGAGCATGGTCTATAGAATCTTCATACAAGCCTCTTGTATATGTTGCATTCGACGCCTTTGCTGCAGCTTATAGGATGACATCCTACTAATGGGTAATCGCATCTTTATCTCCCCGTCTGACTTTATAGTGTTTGCTCTTCTTTGAGTTTAATGAATGTTCACAAGGACAAAAAGCCCTTTAATCCTGTCCTGTCCCATGAAACAAATGGAGGCTCCCAGTGACCATTTGCAGAGTGACATTTTAATTTAATCAATGTAAAGGGACATAAAATAACAAGCGAGCCAGATAAGGAAGACAGATCAGGACAGCGCCTGCCATGACTTCTACCAGTGCAACTTCCTTCTAAGGAACTTCAATTAAAGAAAAATAAAATCAAGGGAGAACGAAGGAGGGGAAAATGAGGAGAATAAAGGGACGGGTGTTTATTAGGGCGACTGCAGTATAAAGAAAAATATACAAACGCACTGGAATCCTCATCGTTACACCTCTGATTTCTCATTTTCAACTTCTCCACGACTATTTCATCTGTATCCTCTGACGTGTAGGGCGCGTTCACATGAGGCGGAGAGGCTGTGAGTTTTCGGTCTTCACATTATAACTAGAGATGTGAGAATGGTAACTATTCATGTTCGGATACTGATTACCGAAAACCGAGTACTCTTCCAGTATTCATCAACTGCAAGAAAAATGGTTGTGGGACTTGCATTAGGTTTGTTAGTAACTCTAGACTGATCTCTCTTTCAAGCCACACATTCAAGCCCTCTTCACCTCCTGCCGCCTCCAACTCAAAAATATTTCCCGGATTTGTACATAGTGCAAAAACCCTAGTGCATGCCCTTATCATCTCCCGTCTGGGCTATTGCAACCCCCTGATCTATGGCCTCCCTTCCAACACTCTTGCACCCCTATAATCTATTCTAAATGCTGCTGCCCGAGCAATCCACCTGTCCTCCCACTACTCCCTGACCTCTCCTCTTTGCCAATCCCTTCACTGGCTTCCTATTGCCCAATGGCTCCAGTTAAAAACCCTAACCATGACATACAAAGCCATCCACAACCTGCTCCTCCTTACATCTGTAACCTAGTCTCCTCGTACTTGGTCACCTGGTGCACGTAACCTTCAATCCTCACAAAATCTCCTTCTCTACTCTCCTCTCATCTCCTCTTCCCACCATTGCATCCAAGATTATCTTCCGCCTGGACTATTGCAACCTCCTGCTCCCTGTTCCTGCCGTTACCTCCTGGCTTTTAACCTTGGACCATTACCTGACCAGGTCTCACTTTTTTCCCTGAATCTATTACATGCCCTCCTGGAATTCTGACCTTCTGATTATAACCTGACCACACTTCTGTGTACTCCCTGTATCCATACTTGTCGTCCTGTTACCAGACCCTGGCTTGTCTGACTACTCTTCCGTCTGTACTATCCATAAGTAGTGACTGCATTACATGCATATTTAGTATTCTAGGCTAACAGGAACCTGGCTAGCAACTCAGAGGCCATATTTGCTGTCATCCATCTTTCCCAGGAACAAATGAATGGGACTTTTGCAACTTTAGAGGCTTTTAACTTTTTTGGAAGGAAGTGTCCTTAAGGCTGCTTTCACACCTCCGGTTTCTGCAATGCGGCACACTCCGGCACTTTGCAGGAAAATCGCAACCGTTTTTTTTTGCTGCCAGTTGCGTTTTTTCTGCATAGACTTTAATTAGTGCCGCATTGTGCCGCAAAGCCTTGCGTTCCATCCGGTTTTTGCCGCATGCGGCAGATTTAGCCGATGCGGCGGCGAGATGGAACGTTGCCTGGCACGTTTTTTTGTGCGGCAAAAAAAACCGCATCACGCCGCATTTGGCCGATGCGGCGCATTTTTCAATGCATGCCTATGGCGGACGGATGCGGCAAAAACCGCATCCGGCCGCCGCATGTGCGTTTTTTGCCACTGCGCATGCTCAGTAGCATGCCGCAAGCGGCAAAAAACGGACGGGCCGCATGGGAAAAACGTATGCAAAGGATGCGGTGTTTTCACCGCATCCGTTGCATAGCGTGCACAGCCGGATTGAGCCGCAGAGCTCAAGCCGGATGTGTGAAAGCAGCCTTACAGCTTGTGTCATCAGCACCAGGAACTGTGACATAATCAGTATCACAATCAGTTCCATGATGTGCATTGGATTCACCCTTTCGTGATCCATTCGTACAAAGGATGACGCCAAAGTTCACAGACTGAAGCCCTTGAATTCTTTCACTGCAGAGAATAAATCAGAGGATCCCTGTCCCTGACCACATAATGTGCCCATGAAGATGAAGGATTCTGCTCTTTGTTGCAGGACATGAGTTATGTAAATGGTGAGATCAGACATATTTCTCCCTCCCTTCCCCCAAACTTGAGGCTCTTCAATGTATATTCTCCGTGAACTCATGAATTCCTATTAAAGAACATTAGAAATTTGCGCCGTCTCTGGAAATTTTCCACAGATCCCGCGTGATCAAATTTAAAGGGAAGTTGCTCTTTTGCACTGAATTCCCCCATGCAAATAGAGTTCATAGAATGTATCAAAGTTTGTTTGTAGAATGTATCAAATGTTTATAAATACGAGATGTATCTTGTGATAATGATACTCGCAGAAAGATACTTTCACATCTCGGCTTTCAGTTGCCATCGAGCAGCACAATGTGGGAACAATATGCAGCAATTTATGGGGCATCTGACCATTTGGGTCCCTCTGGTTCCGGAGCCCAGGTGCAACCATATACTCTGCATCTCTGAAGTTAATGGGGTTTATCCACAATCAACATTTCCCATGAGTTCACAGAATCTATATTACCAATCACAGGAATAGGGGTTTGGTGTTCAAAGTCGAATGGATCCATGGGCACCCATGGTACATCCACTCCACTCATTAGCCATGAGATGGGTAGAAAAAGCCGAATACTGCAATCTGCTATTTCTGTGAGTCCCATAGACAATGAATGGAGACAGCGTCAATCATATAAGGGACTGTGGACCCCAGATCTTGTGATTGATGGGATCATCAGCAGACATTTATAACTAGTGATGAGCAGATTGATTCATTCATTACAATTTGTTGCAAATTCTCTGAAAAAAAAAAATGGAATTTGACAGAATCAGTATTTTTCAGGTTCCGCACAAATCCTGTAGTTTTACTGGTTTATTCCTAAACTCATGGTGGGGTTTAAAACATACTATCTCATTGTATCTCATACGCATGTATCTCATACTATCCCATCTCATTGTAGATTGTAAGCTCTCACGAGCAGGGTTGCCATTTTTCCCTTTAAATATTGTATCTTCTATAATTGTTACTTGTATATGATATGTATAATGTATATGAGCCTCCTGAATTGTAAAGCGCTGCGGAATATGTTGGCGCTATAGAAATAAAGATTATTATTATTTATTATACTAAAAAAATGATTGTCGTCTGTCCTTGACGCTTTCACTGGTCATCTGCTGACTTCGGACCAGTCTTGGGACTGGTTTTCAGATCTGTCTTTGGTCCAGATCTTCTGAATAGACCTCATTGATCACGTGGCACATGATACTAGTCATTGACGTGTGCCATACCACATACGAGCATGTGAGGCCTAGTTAGTGGCAGAAGATCTGTACTTAAAGGGGTTATCCACTACTTGGACATTGATGGCCTATCCTTTGGATAGGTCATCAATGTCTGATTGGCCGGGGTCTGACACTCCGCACCCACACCGATCAGCTGTTCTCAGTCCTAGCGGCAGCAGCAGGCAGCCGGAAATGCTCAGTTCCGGAGCTGCTCCGTCTACTGATAGCGGCGGCCGGGTACTGCACATTTGCCTTCTATTGATTAGAATAGGATGCAAATCAGAAGGTGGAGCAGCGCGGAACTGAGCATTTCCAGCAGCCTGCTGCTGCCGCCGGGATGGATAACAGCTGATCGGTGGGAGTGTCGGACCCCGGCCAATCAGACATTGATCACCTATCCTAATGATAAGCCATCAATGTAAAATAGTGAACAACCCCTTTAAAGGGAATCTGTCGCCAGGTTTTTGCTCCCTCGAGAGCAGCATATTGTAGAGACAGAGACCCTGAATCCAGCGATGTGTCACTTACTGAGCTGTTGCTGTCATTTTGATTAAATCAATGTTTCTCTGCTGCAGCTCCAGCAGTTATACAGAGCTCATGAATATGCTGGACTACCTGCAGCACGCCAGGTAGTCCTGTAATGATAATTTCCTGCTGATTAAACAATGATTTTATCAACATTACACTAAGCAGCTCAGTAAGTGACACATCACTGGAATTAAGATCTCTGTCCCTACATTATGCTGCTCTCAGATTAGAGGGCAAAAACGTGGAGAAATATTCCCTTTAATATGGATTTGAAGGAAATGGAGGACTGGGAGTTGTGGTGGTAGAATCGGTCAATATAGTCTTGGATTACTTTTATTTATCCCATCCTTCCCATCAGACATCAGGGCATAATAAACATCTTTTTGTTTTATTCAGACCAAGCGAATCTGCCCAAACAAATTTTAGAGGATTCACTCATCTTAATTTATACGTAATCTGTGGAGTAAACCTTATTTCTCCTTCTATTTACAAGGTGCAGACTCCAAAACAGAACCACTCTTCTTTTTCTGTCTTGGGGCATTTGTTGACATTTTTAGCATTAAAGTCGAATAGTAATATTGTGCAAAGTCAAAACGGTATTTATTTTTGTTTTTGACTTTTTCTATGGTATGTTGACACAAAACTTGCGCTAAAATAACTACCAGATAAATAATCCCTCTGGGAGGGTATTAGAGCACATTGGTGCCAAATTTTGTGATTTATTTTTTTTTTTGAAAAGTTACAATTGACAAATCATCTGAAAATATCTGGAAGCTCCATAATGGCAAACATAAAAATAAATCAAAACAGAGGAACGCATTTAGGCTATGTGCGCACGTTGCGTTTTTTACTGCGTTTTTGGGCTCGAAAGTGCATGACATGACTTTGTTTCCCCAGCAAAGTCAATGACTTTTCATTTTTGCTGACCGCACACAGGGTTTTTTTTAGCTGCTTTTTTGACATCTTGAAAAAAATGAACATGTTCATTCATTCTTGCGTTTTTGTGCATTTTTACCATAGACAATGCATTAGAAAAACGCAGGAACAAAAAAGCAGCAAGACGCAGCCAAAAACGCACAAAAACCCAGTATGTTTACCCGTGTGTTTTTGCCGCGGGTGCGTTTTTGTGTGTGTTTTTTGCTGCGAAAAACGCACAACAACGCTACATCTTTGTGGTCACAAAAAAGGCAACGTGCGCACATAGCCTTAAAATAGACAATTGTGTTCATGATCCAGACCCCCATACTCATCCGACCGGACACCGAACCACAGCAGTAACATCAAATCTAAAAGTATGGATAAAAGGAGGAAATTCCTGTTTCACAGTCCTGAGACCATAATCCCACCATGATGAGATGAATTCACAAGCAAGTGGAATCCCTTTACATGTGTAAACAGATATTAGCAAGTGATTGTTGGGGCAGCGAGGAGTAACCTGTTTAACGCCCGGGATAGATATACAGATAATTCTGCAGATTAGACCCCAGAAAACATCCATATCCGTAATCTCAGCCTCCGCAATGATTCCTACATATCTTAGATATATCTGCTTCAAATAAAGCTGGGTGACATAGAAATCATGGCGCCCCATAGCACAAGGTCTAAGGGTACCATCACACTTTAGTAATGCAGCAGCGATCCCACCTGCGATCTGACCTGGTCAGGATCGCTGCTGCGTCGCTACATGGTCGCTGGTGAGCTGTCAAACAGGCAGATCTCACCAGCGACCAGTGACCAGCCCCCAGCCAGCAGCGACGTGCAAGCGACGCTGCGCTTGCACGGAGCCGGCGTCTGGAAGCTGCGGACACTGGTAACTAAGGTAAACATCGGGTATGGTTACCCGATTATTACCTTAGTTGCCAGCGCACACCGCTTAGCTTAGCGTGTGCAGGGAGCAGGAGCCGGCACTAGCAGCGTGAGAGCTGCGGAGGCTGGTAACGAAGGTAAATATCGGGTAACCACTTTGGTTACCTGATGTTTACCTTAGTTACAGCTTACCGCAGGCTGTCAGACGCTGGCTCCTGCTCCCTGCACATTCAGGATTGTTGCTCTCTCGCTGTCACATACAGCGATGTGTGCTTATCAGCGGGAGAGCAAAAAATGAACCAGGGCAGTGTGTAACGAGCAGCAATCTCACAGCAGGGGCCAGATCCGTGCTCAGTGTCACACACAGCGAGATCGCTAATGAGGTCACAAAAAACGTGACTCAGTAGCGATCTCAGCAGCGATCTCGCTGTGTGTGAAGTACCCCTAACTGGCCCTTCCAAAATGAAAAAAATAAATATTTTATTTTGGGCTGGGTCACAGAAGAGCATATCTCACAACTTTACAGCCCTTTCAAAGTAATTTTCCTCCTATTGAAGACCCTAGATTCCCCTTTCTTTTCCCCCATAAAGTATGATGCCAACAAAAGTGCCCCACAAACACTGTGTGATACCCCACAGTGAATTCCTCCACTGTACCCTCCACACATAGACTATAATGAATTCCTCCACTGTACCCTCCACACATAGACTATAATGAATTCCTCTACTGTACCCTCCACACATAGACTATAATGAATTCCTCCACTGTACCCTCCACACATAGACTATAATGAATTCCTCCACTGTACCCTCCACACATAGACTATAATGAATTCCTCCACTGTACCCTCCACACATAGACTATAATGAATTCCTCCACTGTACCTTCCATACATAGACTATAATGAATTCCTCTACTGTACCCTCCACACATAGACTATAATGAATTACTCCACTGTACCCTCCACACATAGACTATAATGAGTTCCTCTACTGTACCCTCCACACATAGACTATAATGAATTCCTCTACTGTACCCTCCACACATAGACTATAATGAGTTCCTCTACTGTACCCTCCACACATAGACTATAATGAATTCCTCCACTGTACCCTCCACACATAGACTATAATGAGTTCCTCTACTGTACCCTCCACACATAGACTATAATGAGTTCCTCTACTGTACCCTCCACACATAGACTATAATGAATTCCTCTACTGTACCCTCCACACATAGACTATAATGAATTCCTCCACTGTACCCTCCACACATAGACTATAATGAATTCCTCTACTGTACCCTCCACACATAGACTATAATGAATTCCTCCACTGTACCCTCCACACATAGACTATAATGAGTTCCTCTACTGTACCCTCCACACATAGACTATAATGAGTTCCTCTACTGTACCCTCCACACATAGACTATAATGAATTCCTCTACTGTACCCTCCACACATAGACTATAATGAATTCCTCCACTGTACCCTCCACACATAGACTATAATGAATTCCTCTACTGTACCCTCCACACATAGACTATAATGAATTCCTCCACTGTACCCTCCACACATAGACTATAATGAATTCCTCCACTGTACCCTCCACACATAGACTATAATGAGTTCCTCTACTGTACCCTCCACACATAGACTATAATGAGTTCCTCTACTGTACCCTCCACACATAGACTATAATGAGTTCCTCTACTGTACCCTCCACACATAGACTATAATGAATTCCTCCACTGTACCCTCCACACATAGACTATAATGAATTCCTCCACTGTAGCCTCCACACATAGACTATAATGAATTACTCCACTGTACCCTCCACACATAGACTATAATGAATTCCTCCACTGTACCCTCCACACATAGACTATAATGAATTCCTCCACTGTACCCTCCACACATAGACTATAATGAATTCCTCCACTGTACCCTCCACACATAGACTATAATGAATTCCTCCACTGTACCCTCCACACATAGACTATAATGAGTTCCTCTACTGTACCCTCCACACATAGACTATAATGAATTCCTCCACTGTACCCTCCACACATAGACTATAATGAATTCCTCCACTGTACCCTCCACACATAGACTATAATGAATTCCTCCACTGTACCCTCCACACATAGACTATAATGAATTGCCCAACTGTACCCTCCACACATAGACTATAATGAATTCCTCCACTGTACCCTCCACACATAGACTATAATGAATTCCTCCACTGTACCCTCCACACATAGACTATAATGAATTCCTCCACTGTACCCTCCACACATAGACTATAATGAATTCCTCCACTGTACCCTCCACACATAGACTATAATGAATTCCTCCACTGTACCCTCCACACATAGACTATAATGAATTGCCCAACTGTACCCTCCACACATAGACTATAATGAATTGCCCAACTGTACCCTCCACACATAGACTATAATGAATTACTCCACTGTACCCTCCACACATAGACTATAATGAGTTCCTCTACTGTACCCTCCACACATAGACTATAATGAATTCCTCCACTGTACCCTCCACACATAGACTATAATGAATTCCTCTACTGTACCCTCCACACATAGACTATAATGAGTTCCTCTACTGTACCCTCCACACATAGACTATAATGAATTCCTCCACTGTACCCTCCACACATAGACTATAATGAGTTCCTCCACTGTACCCTCCACACATAGACTATAATGAATTGCCCAACTGTACCCTCCACACATAGACTATAATGAATTACTCCACTGTACCCTCCACACATAGACTATAATGAATTGCCCAACTGTACCCTCCACACATAGACTATAATGAATTGCCCAACTGTACCCTCCACACATAGACTATAATGAATTCCTCCACTGTACCCTCCACACATAGACTATAATGAGTTCCTCTACTGTACCCTCCACACATAGACTATAATGAATTCCTCCACTGTACCCTCCACACATAGACTATAATGAGTTCCTCCACTGTACCCCCCACACATAGACTATAATGAATTCCTCCACTGTACCCCCCACACATAGACTATAATGAATTCCTCCACTGTACCCTCCACACATAGACTATAATGAATTCCTCCACTGTACCCTCCACACATAGACTATAATGAGTTCCTCTACTGTACCCTCCACACATAGATTATAATGAGTTCCTCTACTGTACCCTCCACACATAGACTATAATGAATTCCTCCACTGTACCCTCCACACATAGACTATAATGAATTCCTCCACTGTACCCTCCACACATAGACTATAATGAGTTCCTCTACTGTACCCTCCACACATAGACTATAATGAATTACTCCACTGTACCCTCCACACATAGACTATAATGAATTCCTCCACTGTACCCTCCACACATAGACTATAATGAGTTCCTCTACTGTACCCTCCACACATAGACTATAATGAATTACTCCACTGTACCCTCCACACATAGACTATAATGAATTCCTCCACTGTACCCTCCACACATAGACTATAATGAATTCCTCTACTGTACCCTCCACACATAGACTATAATGAATTCCTCCACTGTACCCTCCACACATAGACTATAATGAGTTCCTCTACTGTACCCTCCACACATAGACTATAATGAATTCCTCCACTGTACCCTCCACACATAGACTATAATGAATTCCTCCACTATACCCTCCACACATAGACTATAATGAATTCCTCCACTGTACCCTCCACACATAGACTATAATGAATTCCTCTACTGTACCCTCCACACATAGACTATAATGAATTCCTCCACTATACCCTCCACACATAGACTATAATGAATTCCTCCACTGTACCCTCCACACATAGACTATAATGAGTTCCTCTACTGTACCCTCCACACATAGACTATAATGAATTCCTCCACTGTACCCTCCACACATAGACTATAATGAATTCCTCCACTATACCCTCCACACATAGACTATAATGAATTCCTCCACTGTACCCTCCACACATAGACTATAATGAATTCCTCCACTGTACCCTCCACACATAGACTATAATGAATTCCTCTACTGTACCCTCCACACATAGACTATAATGAATTCCTCTACTGTACCCTCCACACATAGACTATAATGAATTCCTCCACTGTACCCTCCACACATAGACTATAATGAATTCCTCCACTGTACCCTCCACACATAGACTATAATGAGTTCCTCCACTGTAGCCTCCACACATAGACTATAATGACCCTACTGTACCCCCCTCAATTACCCTGGCAAAGTATAGTGACCTCAACTGTGATTACCACACATCCCTCCACATAGTAAATTGGCCCCCACACAGCCCTCCATACAGTATGATGGACCTCACACAAACCATTACACTGTATACTTGGTTGCATACAATATAATGACCCTTAAATAGCTCTCCATAACATATCAAGGCTCCCTCTTAGCCCTCCAGATATTATAATGGCCTCCACATAGCCTTCAATATAGTACCGTATAATGGGCCCCCTTAGCCCCTTATCTAAAATAATGCACCCATATGGTCCTCAATATAGTATAATGCACCCCCCATAGTCCTCCATATAGTTTACTGCACCCCCATAGCCTTCCATATAGTTTACTGCACCCCCATAGTCTTTCTTATAGAATAATGCACACCCCATAGTCCTCCATATAGTATACTGCACCACCATAGTCCTCCATATAGTATACTGCACCCCCATAGTCCTCCATATAGTATACTGCACCCCCATAGTCTTTCATATAGAATAATGCACACCCCATAGTCCTCCATATAGTATACTGCACCACCATAGTCCTCCATATAGTATACTGCACCACCATAGTCCTCCATATAGTATACTGCACCACCATAGTCCTCCATATATTATACTGCACCACCATAGTCTTCCATATAGAATAATGCACACCCCATAGTCCTCCATATAGTATACTGCACCACCATAGTCCTCCATATAGTATACTGCACCACCATAGTCCTCCATATAGTATACTACACCACCATAGTCTTCCATATAGAATAATGCACACCCCATAGCCCTCCATATAGTATACTGCACCACCATAGTCTTCCATATAGAATAATGCACACCCCATAGTCCTCCATATATTATACTGCACCACCATAGTCTTCCATATAGAATAATGCACACCCCATAGTCCTCCATATAGTATACTGCACCACCATAGTCTTCCATATAGAATAATGCACACCCCATAGTCCTCCACATAGTATACTACACCACCATAGTCCTCCATATAGTATACTACACCACCATAGTCCTCCATATAGTATACTACACCACCATAGTCCTCCATATAGTATACTACACCACCATAGTCCTCCATATAGTTCTCGGCCCAGCGGGTGCGCTGTAGTGATGTCATTGCGTTTGTTGCACTGTGTTATCAGACGCCGAGGAAGATAATGGAGGTGGAAACTTCAGCGAACTGTTCCCTTGTTCATCATTGTTTTCACCTGTATCGGCATCCAAGATATAGTTGAATGGGTGGTGGAGGCAGTTCCGCTGCTGGCACAGGGCCCCCTAGACGCGGGGTCCCATAGCGGTCTCGTGGTCTGCCGCCATTGGCAGTGCGCCACTGCATGTTGGTCACTGCTTCCTCAGATCCTGGACTGTGATGCACAAATCCCCCAGATACGATGCAGCCTTTATGGTATTGGTGTCTTCCTATATGGTCCATTGGGTGCCAATGTCACCAGGATTTCAGTGCGGCTGTTACAGCTGCCCCCAATATGACTGCTCCACCAATATCTACACTTAAGGTGTTATTCCCATCTCGGACATCCATAGCATGTGCCATACATGTCTAATAGATGTGATTACCACCTGTTGAGTGAACAATGCCCCTTCTAGCACCACCAGGAATCAGGAATTGGCTTTTCAAGCAGCGCTCTCTCCCTTCACCTCTATGGGAGTTCAGAAAAATGCGGAGCACCTTTGGGACCTGCTTCTTTCACTCATAAATGTCTGAGATGAAAATACCTCATTAAAAGGATTATTGTTATATTAGCCAGTTTTCACACAGTCATTTGTCTTGTGTTATTTGTCATCTTGATTATGTATTTTATCTACAGAGTATCTTCACCCTGGACAGAGGTGGATGTAGCATTGGTGTCCAGGAGATGAGGGGCTATGTCTCCCTCCAGAGTTGGGGCTATCGTAGTGCAGAGGGCCCATATACTGTTCTTGCACAGGGGTCTCTTCTGTCTGTGTCCGCCCCTAACTCTGGAGCCCCCAGAACCTCTATATATTACGCAGACAACCATGGATATCAAGGCTTGTGCTACACTGTGACATTGCAGCTATTGACTCCCTGTGGTTTCGCACTGCGACCTTCTCCTAACTCTAGACCCTCAGCACCTCCATACACTACACAGACAACAATGGATGTCCAGGCTTGGGCTACACGGTGGCATTGCATCTACTGACCCCAGGTGATTTCGCACTGTGACCTCCTGTGACCTCTGTGTCCGCCCCTATCTCTGGAGCCCCCGGCACCTCCATACATTACAGACAACCATGGATGTCCAGGCTTGGGCTACACGGTTGCATTGTATCTACTGACCCCAGGTGGCTTCGCACTGTGACCTCCTGTGACCTCTGTGTCCGCCCCTATCTCTGGAGCCCCCGGCACCTCCATACATTACAGACAACCATGGATGTCCAGGCTTGGGCTACACGGTGGCATTGCATCTACTGACCCACGGGGGTTTCGCACTGTGACCTCCTGTGACCTCTGTGTCCACCCCTATCTCCGGAGTCCTCGGCACGTCCATACATTACACAGACAACCATGGATGTCCAGGCTTGAGCTACACAGTGACGTTACATCCACTGACTCCCTGTGGTTTCGCACTGTGACCTCCTGTGACGCAGAGTTGAAAATGTTTCCGAATGTGTTGGATTTTTTGTCACTTGCCATTGACAGTGACTTATGTGTGGCTTCTCTGTGACTCACAAACCTAAGAAGTTATCTGACAATCGCTGTCAGTCGCCTCATGTCACTGTGTACCCCAGCTTTACGAGCACTGTGTAATGCTTAATTTCTCCTGTGGTGGCGCTGCAGGGGGGCGAATATACCCTGTAAGCTTTCTGTTATGCCCCTTTATCTGGTTTGTTCGGGGCTTTCTGGCAGAACATTTTCAGGGATAATCAATGTACATGTATTTATCTTCTAATTAATCTCCAATACACAAACCTAGCAGCAGTTGGACAGGTCCAGTCTAGACATGGACTGGTCTAGATGTGTATTATGAGGTTCTGAAGTAGCAGAGTTGTGTATTATGAGGTTCTGCAGCAGCTGAAATGTGTATTATGAGGTTCTGCAGTATAGAGGTGTGTATTATGAGGTTCTGCAGTAGCAGAGGTGTGTATTATCAGGTTCTGCAGTAGCAGAGGTGTTTATTATGAGGTTCTGCAGCAGCAGAGGTGTGTATTATGAGGTTCTGCAGCAGCAGAGATGTGTATTATGAGGTTCTGCAGCAGCAGAGGTGTGTATTATGAGGTTCTGCAGTAGCAGAGGTGTGCATTATGAGGTTCTGCAGTAGCAGAGGTGTTGCATTATCAGGTTCTGCAGTAGCAGAGGTGTGTATTATGAGGTTCTGCAGCAGCAGAGATGTGTATTATGAGGTTCTGCAGCAGCAGAGGTGTGTATTATGAGGTTCTGCAGTAGCAGAGGTGGGCATTATGAGGTTCTGCAGTAGCAGAGGTGTTGCATTATCAGGTTCTGCAGCAGCAGAGGTGTGTATTATGAGGTTCTGCAGCAGCAGAGATGTGTATTATGAGGTTCTGCAGCAGCAGAGGTGTGTATTATGAGGTTCTGCAGTAGCAGAGGTGTGCATTATGAGGTTCTGCAGTAGCAGAGGTGTGTATTATGAGGTTCTGCAGCAGCAGAGGTGTGTATTATGAGGTTCTGCAGTAGCAGAGGTGTGTATTATGAGGTTCTGCAGCAGCAAAGGTGTGTATTATGAGGTTCTGCAGTAGCAGAGGTGTTGCATTATCAGGTTCTGCAGCAGCAGAGGTGTGTATTATGAGGTTCTGCAGCAGCAGAGGTGTGTATTATGAGGTTCTGCAGTAGCAGACGTGTGTATTATGAGGTTCTGCAGTAGCAGAGTTGTGTATTATGAGGTTCTGCAGCAGCAGAGGTGTGTATTATGAGGTTCTGCAGTAGCAGAGGTGTGCATTATGAGGTTCTGCAGTAGCAGAGGTGTTGCATTATCAGGTTCTGCAGTAGCAGAGGTGTTGCATTATCAGGTTCTGCAGCAGCAGAGGTGTGTATTATGAGGTTCTGCAGTAGCAGACGTGTGTATTATGAGGTTCTGCAGTAGCAGAGTTGTGTATTATGAGGTTCTGCAGCAGCAGAGGTGTGTATTATGAGGTTCTGCAGTAGCAGAGGTGTGCATTATGAGGTTCTGCAGTAGCAGAGGTGTTGCATTATCAGGTTCTGCAGTAGCAGAGGTGTTGCATTATCAGGTTCTGCAGCAGCAGAGGTGTGTATTATGAGGTTCTGCAGTAGCAGAGGTGTGTATTATGGTGTATTATGAGGTTCTGCAGTAGCAGAGGTGTGTATTATGAGGTTCTGCAGTAGCAGAGGTGTGTATTATGAGGTTCTGCAGTAGCAGAGGTGTGTATTATGAGATTCTGCAGTAGCAGAGGTGTGTATTATGAGGTTCTGCAGTAGCAGAGGTGTGTATTATGAGGTTCTTCAGTAGCAGAGGTGTGTATTATCAGGTTCTGCAGTAGCAGAGGTGTGTATTATGAGGTTCTGCAGCAGCAGAGGTGTGTATTATGAGGTTCTGCAGTAGCAGAGGTGTGCATTATCAGGTTCTGCAGCAGCAGAGGTGTGTATTATGAGGTTCTGCAGCAGCAGAGATGTGTATTATGAGGTTCTGCAGCAGCAGAGGTGTGTATTATGAGGTTCTGCAGTAGCAGAGGTGTGCATTATGAGGTTCTGCAGTAGCAGAGGTGTGTATTATGAGGTTCTGCAGCAGCAGAGGTGTGTATTATGAGATTCTGCAGTAGCAGAGGTGTGCATTATGAGGTTCTGCAGTAGCAGAGGTGTGTATTATGAGGTTCTGCAGCAGCAGAGGTGTGTATTATGAGGTTCTGCAGTAGCAGAGGTGTTGCATTATCAGGTTCTGCAGCAGCAGAGGTGTGTATTATGAGGTTCTGCAGCAGCAGAGATGTGTATTATGAGGTTCTGCAGCAGCAGAGGTGTGTATTATGAGGTTCTGCAGTAGCAGACGTGTGTATTATGAGGTTCTGCAGTAGCAGAGTTGTGTATTATGAGGTTCTGCAGTAGCAGAGGTGTGTATTATGAGGTTCTGCAGCAGCAGAGGTGTGTATTATGAGGTTCTGCAGTAGCAGAGGTGTGTATTATGAGGTTCTGCAGTAGCAGAGGTGTTGCATTATCAGGTTCTGCAGCAGCAGAGGTGTGTATTATGAGGTTCTGCAGTAGCAGAGGTGTGCATTATGAGGTTTTGCAGTAGCTGAGGTGTGTATTATGAGGTTCTGCAGTAGCAGAGGTGTGTTTTATGAGGTTCTGCAGTAGCAGAGGTGTGTATTATGAGGTTCTGCAGCAGCAGAGGTGTGTTTTATGAGGTTCTGCAGTAGCAGAGGTGTGTATTATGAGATTCTGCAGTAGCAGAGGTGTGTATTATCAGGTTCTGCAGTAGCAGAGGTGTGCATTATGAGGTTCTGCAGTAGCAGAGGTGTTGCATTATCAGGTTCTGCAGTAGCAGAGGTGTTGCATTATCAGGTTCTGCAGCAGCAGAGGTGTGTATTATGAGGTTCTGCAGTAGCAGAGGTGTGTATTATGAGGTTCTGCAGTAGCAGAGGTGTGTATTATGAGATTCTGCAGTAGCAGAGGTGTGTATTATGAGGTTCTGCAGTAGCAGAGGTGTGTATTATGAGGTTCTGCAGTAGCAGAGGTGTGTATTATCAGGTTCTGCAGTAGCAGAGGTGTGTATTATGAGGTTCTGCAGCAGCAGAGGTGTGTATTATGAGGTTCTGCAGTAGCAGAGGTGTGTATTATGAGGTTCTGCAGTAGCAGAGGTGTTGCATTATCAGGTTCTGCAGCAGCAGAGGTGTGTATTATGAGGTTCTGCAGTAGCAGAGGTGTGTATTATGAGGTTCTGCAGTAGCAGAGGTGTGTATTATGAGGTTCTGCAGTAGCAGAGGTGTGTATTATGAGATTCTGCAGTAGCAGAGGTGTGTATTATGAGGTTCTTCAGTAGCAGAGGTGTGTATTATGAGGTTCTGCAGTAGCAGAGGTGTGTATTATGAGATTCTGCAGTAGCAGAGGTGTGTATTATGAGGTTCTGCAGTAGCAGAGGTGTGTATTATGAGGTTCTGCAGTAGCAGAGGTATGTATTATCAGGTTCTGCAGTAGCAGAGGTGTGTATTATGAGGTTCTGCAGCAGCAGAGGTGTGTATTATGAGGTTCTGCAGTAGCAGAGGTGTGTATTAAGAGGTTCTGCAGTAGCAGAGGTGTTGCATTATCAGGTTCTGCAGCAGCAGAGGTGTGTATTATGAGGTTCTGCAGTAGCAGAGGTGTTGCATTATCAGGTTCTGCAGTAGCAGAGGTGTGTATTATGAGGTTCTGCAGCAGCAGAGGTGTGTATTATGAGGTTCTGCAGTAGCAGAGGTGTGTATTATGAGGTTCTGCAGTAGCAGAGGTGTTGCATTATCAGGTTCTGCAGTAGCAGAGGTGTGTATTATGAGATTCTGCAGCAGCAGAGGTGTGTATTATGAGGTTCTGCAGTAGCAGAGGTGTGCATTATGAGGTTCTGCAGTAGCAGAGGTGTGTATTATGAGATTCTGGAGCAGCTGCAGTTTGTATTATGAGGTTCTGCAGCAGCTGAGGTGTTGCATTATCAGGTTCTGCAGTAGCAGAGGTGTGTATTATGAGGTTCTGCAGTAGCAGAGGTGTGCATTATGAGGTTCTGCAGTAGCAGAGGTGTTGCATTATCAGGTTCTGCAGTAGCAGAGGTGTGTATTATGAGGTTCTGCAGTAGCAGAGGTGTGCATTATGAGGTTCTGCAGTAGCAGAGGTGTTGCATTATCAGGTTCTGCAGTAGCAGAGGTGTTGCATTATCAGGTTCTGCAGTAGCAGAGGTGTTGCATTATCAGGTTCTGCAGCAGCAGAGGTGTGTATTATGAGGTTCTGCAGTAGCAGAGGTGTGCATTATGAGGTTTTGCAGTAGCAGAGGTGTGTATTATGAGGTTCTGCAGTAGCAGAGGTGTGCATTATGAGGTTCTGCAGTAGCAGAGGTGTTGCATTATCAGGTTCTGCAGCAGCAGAGGTGTGTATTATGAGGTTCTGCAGTAGCAGAGGTGTGCATTATGAGGTTTTGCAGTAGCAGAGGTGTGTATTATGATGTTCTGCAGTAGCAGAGGTGTGTATTATGAGGTTCTGCAGTAGCAGAGGTGTGTATTATGAGGTTCTGCAGTAGCAGAGGTGTGCATTATGAGGTTCTGCAGTAGCAGAGGTGTTGCATTATCAGGTTCTGCAGTAGCAGAGGTGTGTATTATGAGGTTCTGCAGTAGCAGAGGTGTGCATTATGAGGTTCTGCAGTAGCAGAGGTGTTGCATTATCAGGTTCTGCAGTAGCAGAGGTGTTGCATTATCAGGTTCTGCAGCAGCAGAGGTGTGTATTATGAGGTTCTGCAGTAGCAGAGGTGTGCATTATGAGGTTTTGCAGTAGCAGAGGTGTGTATTATGAGGTTCTGCAGTAGCAGAGGTGTGCATTATGAGGTTCTGCAGTAGCAGAGGTGTTGCATTATCAGGTTCTGCAGCAGCAGAGGTGTGTATTATGAGGTTCTGCAGCAGCAGAGGTGTGTATTATGAGGTTCTGCAGTATAGAGGTGTGCATTATGAGGTTCTGCAGTAGCAGAGGTGTGTATTATGATGTTCTGCAGTAGCAGAGGTGTGTATTATGAGGTTCTGCAGTAGCAGAGGTGTGTATTATGAGGTTCTGCAGTAGCAGAGGTGTGCATTATGAGATTCTGGAGCAGCTGCAGTTTGTATTATGAGGTTCTGCAGCAGCTGAGGAGTTCATTATGAAGTTGCGTGACTTAATACTTAACTCTCCCATGTTGTGCACCTTCTAATTGGTGGATTTATCCTAACTGCAATAAAGACACACGACCATGATTCCATTTCTCAAGAATTTATTAAGAAACACTCTGTACAGCGTTCAGTATATGGCTTGTAAGGACGGCAATACTGAACCGGACACACGTGAAGACCTAAGCTAACAGTCATATCATAAAGATAAGTGCAATCACATAAAACATGGCGCAGTCCATCCACTGTGCTCCCAACCATCAGATAACAGCCAGAGGATATACCGTATCCACCAGTGATCAGCAGCAGTTATCAATCACGGTAATATACCCTCGGATTAGTGTATGTGAGCGTCAGGGGTAATGCGAGGTCCTGGTGAGAAAACATCTGGTCCAGAGTTCAATTTCCTGAGATCTATGAGGTCCACTGGTCCCAATGTATGGAATTACAGAAGGGGGTCATCCAACGACTGGCTCAGAAAACATAGAAGGGTCCCCCATAGAGGGGCATAGTTCATCTCCTAATGGAAAAGTGTCAACCTGAGCTGGGCTTACACCATTAAAGGGGAAATAACTCAAGGCTTCCTAAATCTTGGTCAATGGAGGGGCAAACAGGTGCTGGATATGATGGTGGATATGGATATGATGTGGGATATAGATATTATGGAGGATATAGAGAAGATGGGGATAAGATGGAGGATATGGATTACATAGGGAATATGGATATCATAGGGTATATGGATATGATGGAAGATATAGATATTATGTAGGATGTAGTTATGATGGGGATATGGATATGATATGGATATGGATATGATGGTGGATATGGATATGATGTAGGATATAGATATTATGGAGAATGTAGAGAAGATGGGGATAAGATGGAAAATATGGATTAAATAGGTAATATGGATATCACAGGGTATATGAATATGATGGAAGATATAGATATTATGCAGCATGTAGTTATGATGGGGGATATAGATATGATAGAGATATGGATATGAAGGTGGATATAGATATTATGTAGGATGTAGTTATGATGGGGGATGTAGATATAAGAGGATGTGGATTAGATAGGAAATATAGCTATCATAGGGTATATGGATGTGATGGAAGATATAGATATTATTGAGGATGTAGTTATGATGGGGGATATGGATATCATGGAATATTTAGATATTATGGGAATACGATGGAGGATATGGACTAGATAGGAAATATGAATATCATAGGATATATGGATATGATGGAAGATATAGATATTATGGAGGATGTAGTTATGATGGGGATATAGATATGATGGAGGATGATGGATACGAGGATGATATATGGAGATGAGGATACGATGGAAGATATGTATTAGAGAGGAAATATGGATATCATATGGTATATGGATGTGATGGAGGATATGGATGTTATAGAGAATAGGGATATAATGGAGGATATGGATAAGATGGGGATATGGATATCATATGGCATATGGATATGATGCGGAACATGCTTATGTTGGAGGATATAAATATGATTGAGGATAGGGATATTATGGAGCATGTGGATATGATGTGGATTTAATGATAAGATAGGGAATATGGATATCATACGGTATACGGATATGATGTGAGATATGGATCTTATGAAGAATATAAATATGATAGGGGATACAGATATGATGAAGGATATTGTGATTTTTTTGTATGTGACCCCCATTCCTCTATGTACGCCCCTGTGAAATCACGAGATTGTATACTGGAATACACACTGGCCATTTTGCTCTGCTCTACTATACGCAATAAAGATTGGATCCGATCTGGCACAGATCCCCATTTACTAATAAACGTGACCCTATATTGACACGGCAGCTAGCTAGCCCTCATCCTACACCCTCCATGCCATTACCCTTCTACCACACAGAATAAATAGCACACGAGACAGCATTGTTGTATACATATATACAGATATGGTTGGGGTGCGGAGTATTACGCAATAACCAGAAAAGTGGAGCGTCACATTCATGAAATGCTGGAAGCGTCCCTGTACAGAGACAGTCAATTTGGCACTGGAACGGACACATGTAAAAAGTTTATTGTGAACCAATCAATAGTCCTTAGGTCCGGCCTACAGTACAGATATAAAAAAAGACAAAAATAGTATAAATAAGGTTTAAACCTTTCAGTCAATATATGATATATATGTACACATATTACAAAAATGAAGTCCTTGGTATCCAGACTGTTAGCTGGAATGGAAACTGGAGGATTCGGACTCTGTAGAAACGGATGAGAGTCCTGCACGCTTTTTGGAAAGTATCTTTAAACTGGATCCTCTGCTGACGGAGGTGAAGGCATTTTGGGCAGAGGTCTTGAATTTGGCCCCAAGGAAGGCGTACAAGATGGGGTTGAGGCAGCAGTGGAAAAAAGCCAAGGCTTCAGTGATGGAAATCCACTTGTGAAGCATGTTATCGATGTAGCAATCAAACTTCAAGAGTCCGAGTAAGCCAAAAGTGTCGATGGTAAGGCAAATATAATACGGCAGCCAACAGGCGAAGAAAGCCAGGATGAGAATCACAGTCGTCTTTAAGGCTTTGCGTTTTTGGTGGCCCTTCGAGTGAGATAACTTTGAGATGATGACGCAGTAGCAGGTTAAGATGATAAGTCCTGGCAGAATGAGTCCAACTGTGATATGGAGGAAACGGAACCCGACAGTCCAGTTTTCCCGGTTCAGTGCCGGGTAGATGCGGTCACACACATAGGTGCCTTCTATGTCAGACACACTGGCAAATACAAGGTCGGGCACAGTCAACAAAACGGCCGGTAGCCACACTCCAGCGTACACAACCTTCTCCGCCAAGAGTTTCCGAGATCCTTGGCTGTTGGTGGCATGGACAATGGCCAAGTACCGATCCAAGCTGATAAAGGCCAAGATTAAGACGCTGCTGTAGAGGTTGACTGTGTAGATGACATGAACGGCTTTACACAAGAACTCTTTAAAATACCAGCCAATGGCAGCATCCACAGACCAGAACGGAAGCGTGAACACAAAGAGCAGGTCAGCAGCGGAGAGATGCAACCTGTACTTATCGGTCATAGTTCTCGACTTCTTCTGGTAGCCCATGACCAGCACCACTAGTCCATTGCCGATAATTCCAAGTAGGAAGATGAAGGAGTAGACGGTGGGAAGGAATATTCGGTTGAAGTCATTGCTCTCTTGGGTGAAACATGGACCCAAAAGATCCAAAAAGTCTTCAGTGCTATTTGCATCTGTACTATTGTCATCCAAGAAATCTATCGACCCGGAGAACTGAAAAACAAAAGATAAAAATAAGTTATCAGTTTCGGTATAAGGTAGAATATAAAACTGAGAATCAACTACAAAATCCCCTATGGCCACAAGGCGTGACGTGACACTATCAGGATACTTTGCATGTGGAAGACAAGATGGCCAAGAATCATATTAGTGCTGCGCCCTGAAATCTCACTATTTGTGGCTCATGTCGTTAAGTGCCAAATATTTGCATTATAGGAACACACAAAAGGTTCCTCCCATGCTAAAACTGACAAGGTTTGTTTCCAAAAAATCCAAATGCAAACACATCAGCATTAAAGGTTCAGCCGGCAGATGGCGAGTGATGGACACCAGCCCAAGTGTGGAGCAAGTGCCGACAACTTCTGGACAAGTCAAAGGAAGCAAATGGGGACGGAGCAATAAGAAGGTCGTTCTACTGCAACAACAGGTTAATGCGGCTTTGAGAATTGGCTCCTTGGAGTCAAAAGACCAAATGGGCACATAGATAACAACTGAAAGCCACAGTACTGAGCCTGAAGAAGAGACCTGAGTAGTCTGGAAAGCTGCTATTACCATCTATTCACTTAGCCATTACAAAGTATCAACCACTGTAACTAATATAAAGGTTTGATGTCATTCAGGGCAGACAGCAGTTACATTTAGCTGACAATATGGATGTAATGGTGCCCTCTAGCTGAGATTTCGGGAATCTCCAAATGCTTGCACTAGACACGTTTTAGGCTACACATGGATAAAGAGTCCCAACTGGTCTCCCAATATTACATTTTGTATCAAAATATGGAAAACCATTTAGTGCATTTTTTTTACACATTTTACTCAGTGAGAATTGAATTATCCACAGATTGTAATTTGCTACTATTCAGTGATAATGACTCTATTGATAGCGTCCTATTGATCTCATACTTAGAATGGTAGATTAGGATCATTATTGGTCTTTTTGTTACTATGTGAGGTTCATGGTCGTGGTGATACCAGACAGATGACCTGCGCAATGTATCCCCTACATGGTGATACCAGACAGATGACCTGCGCCATGTATCTCCTCTGTCGTGATACCAGACAGATGACCTGCGCAATGTATCCCCTACATAGTGATACCAGACAGATGACCTGCGCAATGTATCCCCTACATGGTGATATCAGACAGATGACCTGCGCAATGTATCCCCTACATAGTGATACCAGACAGATGACCTGCGCAATGTATCCCCTACATGGTGATATCAGACAGATGACCTGCGCAATGTATCCCCTACATGGTGATACCAGACAGATGACCTGCGCCATGTATCTCCTCTGTCGTGATACCAGACAGATGACCTGCGCAATGTATCCCCTACATAGTGATACCAGACAGATGACCTGCGCAATGTATCCCCTACATGGTGATATCAGACAGATGACCTGCGCAATGTATCCCCTACATAGTGATACCAGACAGATGACCTGCGCAATGTATCCCCTACATGGTGATACCAGACAGATGACCTGCGCAATGTATCCCCTACATGGTGATATCAGACAGATGACCTGCGCAATGTATCCCCTACATGGTGATACCAGACAGATGACCTGTGCAATGTATCTCCTCCATGGTGATATCAGACAGATGACCTGCGCAATGTATCCCCTACATGGTGATACCAGACAGATGACCTGCGCCATGTATCTCCTCCGTCGTGATACCAGACAGATGATCTGCGCAATGTATCTCCTACATGGTGATATCAGACAGATGACCTGCGCAATGTATCCCCTACATAGTGATACCAGACAGATGACCTGCTCAATGTATCCCCTACATAGTGATACCAGACAGATGACCTGCGCAATGTATCCCCTACATGGTGATATCAGACAGATGACCTGCGCAATGTATCCCCTACATGGTGATACCAGACAGATGACCTGCGCAATGTATCCCCTACATGGTGATATCAGACAGATGACCTGCGCAATGTATCTCCTCCGTGGTGATACCAGACAGATGACCTGCGCAATGTATCCCCTACATGTTGATATCAGACAGATGACCTGCGCAATGTATCCCCTACATGGTGATATCAGACAGATGACCTGCGCAATGTATCCCCTACATGGTGATATCAGACAGATGACCTGCGCAATGTATCCCCTACATGGTGATATCAGACAGATGACCTGTGCAATGTATCCCCTACATGGTGATATCAGACATATGACCTGCGCAATGTATCTCCTACATGGTGATATCAGACATATGACCTGCGCAATGTATCTCCTACATGGTGATATCAGACAGATGACCTGTGCAATGTATCCCCTACATGGTGATATCAGACAGATGACCTGCGCAATGTATCTCCTACATGGTGATATCAGACAGATGACCTGTGCAATGTATCTCCTAGATAGTGATATCAGACAGATGACCTGCACAATGTATCTCCTACATGGTGATATCAGACAGATGACCTGAGCAATATATCCCCTACATGGTGATATCAGACAGATGATCTGCGCAATGTATCTCCTACATGGTGATATCAGACAGATGACCTGCGCAATGTATCTCCTCCCTGGTGATATCAGACAGATGACCTGCGCAATGTATCTCCTACATGGTGATATCAGACAGATGACCTGCACAATGTATCTCCTACATGGTGATATCAGACAGATGACCTGCGCAATGTATCTCCTCCATGGTGATATCAGGCAGATGACCTGTGCAATGTATCTCCTCCATGGTGATATCAGACAGATGACCTGCGCAATGTATCTCCTCCATGGTGATATCAGGCAGATGACCTGCGCAATGTATCTCCTCCTGTTTGTAACGTTTTTGTAACATACTCAAAAGGGAAGTATCATTGCACAAACTAACGCTTTTAGGGCAGTGACCTAAAGACTAAGCGGGCTTTTTAAAAAGGTGAGTAAGGTTGCACAATAGCCTAAATGAGGAGGCAAACTGGCCAGAGAAAACGCTCAAACAATATGGGAGTAATTGTAGACTGAATTGGACTGGATACTACAGATCTAAGGTCACTGGATTTAATAAGGCTTCATTTTTTTACAGCAAATCCATATGAATCCACTAGAGGCATCTTTAACTCAAGCCCTATTTTATCATCTTTGTTCCAAATGTGTTTGGTAATTTCCAAAAATGCTAATTTTGTATATAGGGCGAATGATATGTATGTCTTTCTCATGCATCTCACACACAAGGGACTTTCTGCACCTCATTCACTGTCCTATTTTCTCATGACACAATACCACTAAACTACCCTAGATATTATAAGTAAGTAGTGAAGTGCTGAGCAAAGCAACAACTTTAGAAATACTAAACTGTATACAACTGGGTTCATTAAATTTGCAGAACAAAAGTGTCAAGCTGGGCAGGGAAAGTGGTACCTGTGCCCACAAACACCATCTCTGACCATCCCTAAATATCTGGATGCCCTACAATTGCTGTAAAACCTCTAGTCCTATGTATTTCTTCAACCTCCTATATCAGTATATTTTGCCCAGGAGATTTTTAACCCCTGCAGAAGTTTGCAAAGTTGAAATAACTATCATGAAACTTGCAACTCAATACAGTTTTATGTAATTATTATCTCCTTTCATCAAAGAAGTATTATAATAATATTTAGTAAAATAGCTGATAAATGAACCATGAAGAATTCCACTATGTGGGATCAGATGCTTAAAGTTGCAAAAACTATCATCAAACTTGCAACTCAATACAGTTTTATATCATTCTTATCTTCTGTCATCAAATAAGTATTACAATAATATTTACTAAAATAGCTGAAAATGAACCATGAACAACTTCACTATGTGGGATCAGCTGCGCAAAGTTGCAATAACTATCATTAAACTTGCAATTCAATACAGTTTTATATCATTCTTATCTTCTGTCATCAAATAAGTATAACAATAATATTTACTAAAATAGCTGATCAAATAAATGAACCATGAACAACTTCACTATGTGGGATCAGCTGCGCAAAGTTGCAATAACTATCATTAAACTTGCAACTCAATACAGTTTTATGTAATTATTATCTCCTTTCATCAAAGAAGTATTATAATAATATTTTGTGAAAAAAAGCTGATAAAGTAAATGAACCATGAAGAGCTCCACTATGTGGGATCAGCTGCGCAAAGTTGCAATAACTATCATTAAACTTGCAACTCAATACAGTTTTATATTATTCTTATCTTTTTTCATCAAATAAGTATTACAATAATAGTTAACAGAATAGCTGATAAAGTAAATGAACCCTGCAGGGCTCCACTCTATTGGATCAGATGCGTAAATACGCAGCGCAGTGACCTGGAGATCTGGTGATCTGGTGCAGGCAGCGATCCTGTGTACTTACAATCTGCTCCATGTCTGTGTTTCCCTCTGTTTCCAGGATGGAGAGGATCTGGCTGTCGGTGCAGGGACTGTGATCACTGTCTCAGTGAGTCCTTGCTGCAGGGACTGTGATCACTGTCTCAGTGAGTCCTTGCTGTAGGGACTGTGATCACTGTCTCAGTGAGTCCTTGCTGTAGGGACTGTGCTCAGCACTCGCAGAGCATGAATTGGCTGCTGGCTCAGGCTGCACGGCTATATATAAGCACCCACCCATCGCCGCCCATCCAATGCCCTCAGCCCTCTGTGCACTCACAATAGCTGCTGCTTGTGCTGCTCCGGGACCTCCTGTTGTTTGTCCTGCAGCTGGCAGGGGCTTTGTGCTCAGATAAGCATCTGTAAAAAACATCAGCTCCAAAACAAGCCCAGAAATGCCAGTGTCCTGCAATGGAGGAGCTGCACACAGGGTGCATGTGTGAGAGCTGCACATGCTGGCAGTGCCATTGTCAGATGCCTTCTAGCTTATACACTGGCTGCTTCATATTTATATAGGAGAATGGAGGTGCCTTGCTATCTACATACATTGAAGGTTCTGAATATTATGAAATAAAACAAATAAATACATTTTAATGTGATCATTTTGTTAGATCATTAATCATCATCATAATTCAATATATTTCAATGCTAAAAAAACCATGCAAGCATGCCTTCTAATATTCCAATGAGAGAGGAGCCACTTAAGGTGACATGAGGATGGTAACTATAAAAAAAACCCCAAAAAACAGTCTGGGCTTATTATTCTCCCCTAATACACCCAGTAGTGTCATTAGCTCCTATGTAATCACTGGAAATAGATAAATAATGGCAGGGGTAGAGATTGTATCATTATGGAGGATTACTGTATCACTGATACTATCAGAGGTATATTGTAGCTCCATGATGTGGGGCTTATCTGCAGGGTCAGTATCTATCATTTGTGTATCACATAGGTGATAGCAGCTGAGCAATTCTATTGTATGTAAAGCGGGAGAGGAAAGCTGGTAGGAAGCTTGTGCCAAGGCCCCTGCATGGCATTGTGATGGAAATGAGCCACTAAATTCTGGCAGAAAGGATGGTTCCTAATGCACAATGTCACTTGTAGATCTGGATTTACAGCTACCGGAAGGACATGTAATATTAGGTTTTATGTAGATAGCACCAGCATATTCTTTAGCATGGTACAATGGGGTTGCAGCTGCACCCTGGACTTCTAGTCTTTAGTCCAGGGGTCTCCAAACTGTGGCTTGGGAGCCACATGTGGCTCTCGGGCCTATGATGTGTGGCTCATGGCTGCCTGCTATCTTTGTACATTTGCACCGGGTCTTGCAAACGTCTATGAAGAGCAGGTCTCCAGATGGTGACATTTGTGAGTAGCCCCACACAGAAGAGCGGATCTGGATGGAGGTAGGAACCCCTGGATATTGGTATACTGCCTTAGTGTGGTGATTTCTGTCTGAATGGTTTGGCTGCTATTATACCAGTAATGGGGGCTCTGTGTCTCTACTTTGAGGGGGGCAGCAGCTGGATGTGGCTCGATGCCCCTTCTCAGAGCTTGAACGTGGCTCGAGGCCCCCTTTCAGAGTTGAACGTGGCTCGTGGCCCCCTCTCAGAGCTGGTCGTGACTTGCGGCCCTCTCTCAGAGCTGAACATGGCTCGCAGTCCTCTCTCAGAGCTGAACATGGCTCTCAAGGTCAGAAAGGTTTGGGACCACTGCTGTAGAGTAACAGGTTCACCTGCAAGTTTTACTTTTAGCTCCAGCTTTTAGGGTAACCGCATTATCCATCATTCTCAGATGCTGGGGGTAAGAGCCCCACCTTTCCTTCAAATTTCGTGGGTTAGAGTCTCACCTTTACTTCCAAATCTTGGAGTAAAAGTTTAATCTTAACTAATCTTAATATTGCCCTTATTATCTCCCGCCTGGATTATTGCAACCTCCTGCTCTGTGGCCTCCTTTCTAACAGTCTCGCACCCCTACAATCTATTCTAAACTATGCTGCCCGGCTAATCCACCTATCCCATCACTATTCCCCGACCTGTCCTCTCTGCCAATCCCTTCACTAGCTTCCCATTGCCCAACGACTCCAGTTCAAAACCCTAACCATGACCTACTAAGCCATCTACAACCTGTCTCCTCCCTACATCTGTGACCTAGTCTCCCGGTACTTACCTGCACGTAACCTTCGATCCTCACAAGATCTCCTTCTCCACTCCCCTCTCATCTCCTTTTCCCACAATAGCATCCAAGATTTCTCTCGTTCCTCCTCCATACTCTGGAATGCTCTGCCACAACACATCAGACTCTCGCCTACCTTGACAAGCTTCAAAAGGAACCTGAAGACCCACCTCTTCCGACAAGCCTACAACCTGCCGTAACCCTCAGTCTGATACAGCGCCGCACAATAAGCTCTACCCTCACCTACTGTATCCTCACCCATCCCTCGTAGACTATGAGCCTTCGCGGGCAGGGTCCTCTCTCCTCCTGTAGATTGTGAGCCCTCTTGGGCAGGGACCTCTATCCTCCTGTACCAGTCTGTGCCTTGTATTGTTTATGATTATTGTACTTGTCCCTATTATGTATACCCCTTTCACATGTAAAGCGCCATGGAATAAATGGCGCTATAATAATAAATAATAATAATAATAATCTTTGCTTTCAAATCTTGGGGTAAGAGTCTCACTTGGTTCTTCCAATCCTCAGGGTTACAGTATGACCTGGGTCTTGGAGTAACAGCCTCAGTAGGTTCTACAGAGCTGAGGCATAACACCCGGGGCTTATCTCGTACTTCCAGTCTTTGGGAGGACAGTCTCGCCAGATACTTCCATTCAAGTTTTACCCAGTGCTTTCAGTACTCAGGTCATCAGCCTCAAGTAGTTTTTCTTGTCCTTGAGTTAACGGCTTCACATGACACTTATAAACACCTACCATGTACTGTCTCTGGGGGGGGTCGCTCCCTCACCTGGTACTCCTGGATTTTAATACTATCCCCCAATGCTGTAATTTCTACTCTTCGACCAGTTCTTCTAGTCCTTTTGGGGTTATGTTACTTTAATCTGTAGGATCAGCTGTAATTCCAGTCTTACAGTCATACCCATATCTCGGGCTTACAGTTTTAGAGTAAGTCCTTACCTGCTACATCCAGTCTTTCTGGCGGCTTCATCTGGTTCTTGATAATTGTTATTATTTTGTGATGTTTAGATGTTTGGATCCAGGATTTTGAGATGATTCTCCACGTTTTCCAATTTGACCCCATTTCCTCATCGTTGGGGGTCTCAGAGTGGGAACTGAGATGTAGACAGCTATTACCGGGTATTGACGCGAAAATAATGTGTCTGACTCCTAAACCTGGGAAGATGCCTCACCATACGTTCCTCGTGTGTGTTATTTAAACACCTCTATTGACTTAGTCATGACAGATATCTCCAGGTTAGGCATTTACTAGTGTAGAGGCCCAAACATGCCAAGGTCACGTGAAGGTGAGAGACTTTTATACCCTTCTGTTTGGCCATGCACATTAGATGGCTGTCAACAAAATGATGCTTCAGCCCATCTATAGGCAGACATCCATCTTTCCTATACATACACAAGCCAACCACTCCTGTGTTTTCCATAAAAAAGCTGCTAGCTGACATGGGGAAGGTCAATAGTTATTTGGCCCCTTCCCAACCTAAAAATAACAGCCCGCAGTTGACCCAAAATTGGCGCATCACATTAGATACGCCAGTTCTTGCACTTCTCCCGGCTCTTCCCAATTGCTCTGGTGCATTGGCAATCATGGTAATATATTTGGGGTTGATGTCAGCTGTGTAATGTCAGCTGGCATCAAGCCCAGGGGTTAGTATTGGATAGGCGTCTAACAGACACCCCCATTACTAATTTAATAAGTAATAAGATAATAAAACACACAAAAATATTTTATTTTAAAAATCACTCCCCGACTCTTGCCCTGGTTCACCAATTTCTAAAAAGTACCTCTAAAAGCCATGAAGATCTGAAGTAGTCCACCGAATCTGACGTAGTCCACAAATGGAAACATGAAAGGCATAACAAGAGAGAGGTAAGGAAATACAACCAAAGAGACTGTCCCTTCTTCACCAATTTATTAGTTAAAAAATCCCTGCAGCTCCAATGTAGTCCATGACGTTCCCTTGACATCCACCAATTCTGTAGTACAACCTGTTGAGGCTCTTTCTGAGAACGACGTTTTATAGGTCACTCCCGGTCAGACTGCGCTCTGCGATACCCAGTGACTGTGCAGAGTGCAACCTGACGGGGAGAGCCCTATGAAGCCTTGACCTCAGAACAAGACTCCACTGGTTGTGCTACAGAATCTGTGGACATCGTGAGAACGGCATGGACTACGTCGGAGCTGCGGGACAGTCTCTTGTTTTATTTACCTCCTTCTTTTTATGTCATTCAGGTTCCCATTTGTGGTCTACGTCGGATTTGTTGGACTACTTTGGATCTTCATGTTTTGTTTTTTTTTAATAAATTGGTGAACCAGGGCAAGGGTCAGGGAGTGGTTTTTTTTTTCAATAAAATATTTTTGTATATGTATGTTTTATTATCTTTATATTTACTGTGTTAGTAATGGAGGTCTCTGATAGACGCCTCTCCATTACTAAGCCCTGGGCTTGATGACAGCTGACACTACACAGCTGTTATCAACACCCAAAATATTACCCTGATTGCCACTGTACCAGGGCAATCGGAAAGAGCCGAGGGAAAGCGCCAGAATTGATGCATCTTATATGATGTGCCACTTCTGGTGGCAGTGGGCTGATATTTTTAGGCTGGGAAGGGCCAAATAACCATTGACCTTCCCAACATGTCAGCTGGCAGATTTTTTTTTATAGAGAACACAGGAATGCTTGGCTGAATATGTATATTTCCTTGTGTATAGGAAAGATGGCTGTCTGCCTATAGATTGGCTGAAGCATCATTTTGTTGACAGACATGGACCCTCCCACCCTGATAATATCAGCTTGCAGCTGTCTGCTTTACTTAGGCTGGTTATAATATTTAGTTCCCAAGTGCGACCTGGGGGTTCAGGTGTCTTCCCCATGCTGTTTCCATCCATTTGAGGAATATTCCTGCCCCTAGCCCTCCTGTTAGGGTCTTCTAGAAAAAGTTTTCAGTTCCGCCTTGTCTTGCATTATACTCTACTCAAATCGAGCACACCCACGCACCAAACCTGCTCGATTCGAGTCATGAGCACTGGACCCTTTTAGTGCTGGCTCGTCACTACTTATAATGTCTTCCTATGGTAAAGTCCCTCCAGCTGACTAGTAGGGCAGCCAAGACCCCTATCATCATTTAGGCTGCTGACACCGCAGATCCGCTATTAGTGATGAAACTGATGTCAATCAATCATAGTGATCCCTGACCAATACTATAGCCTTATTTATGTGTCATTCCCATGCCGGTGACTCCCAAACTTCTCTGCTCGATGGTGGTGGTTATTCCTTGATCACGGTATGTAACATAATAGTATCTCACAATTTGTTTGTAAATAAAAGGACGAGAGAATCAATAATATAAGCATTTGTTACAGTGGAATTCCAATGGTGGAATCTTCACCGATCAATATCAATAAGTGGATAGATGACAACTTGTTGATAATCCATTTAATATTGGTTACGTATAAATCATCGCGTTTAAAGGGCTGTGTTTGAACCTATTGTTTTGCCAGTAAATGTTATGTAAAATCCTCCATAGACGCACAGGTGCATTGCTTGCACCAATTATGGCTCATTGCATTTTCTTTTAGTATTTTGTGTATTCGGGGCACATTTGCTAATTTAGCTGTATTTATATAGTGGTGGCTTTCACTGTAGATAAAACACCATTTACATCTCAGTCATTTACACCAATTATACAGGTATCAAACCAGTAAATCTCCTTCTAGCAAAATGTCCTTTTTTTCCATACAACGAATGGTAATTCTGCCTTTTGTCTTTTGGCTTGGGAAGTTGGTTGAAGTGCAACATGTCTGTTCATGCCGGACCACATGCTCGGACTTGTAGGTTCAGGGCTATAGAAGACCTGTACATACAATCTTGGTTAACCCCATTTTAGATTACTGGTGCTCAGCTCATTGTCGGTGAAGTGGAGTCCATCGTTTTTAGGGAACAGTGGCTTTGAGCCAATAGCCATATTGGGTACAGCTCCTACACAACCATATTTTCAGAAAACTCACTATAGACAGAAAAAGTACCGATATTATTCAATGTGTTAATTCACATGAACATTTTTCTGGATGGATTACCGATCTGTGTAAAAAAAAATATTGCAGCATTCTATAGTCGGCATAGGTGTGTGATTAGGAGTCTCTCATCCATTTCAATGGTTGTGTAAAAAACCCCAGATGCAGTATGGACACCATCTGTTTTCAATGGATCCATTGTAATAATTAATCTAGGACACTGTATTTATCATTGATGAATAAAAATGGATGCCAACACCAATGAAAAATCCTTTCTTTCTGGATGAAAAACAATTATTTATACCTTTGTGTCAACTTAGCCCCAGAAGACCCATTCTCGTATCTGTTTTTTTTGCAGATAGGACATGTATTCATAATAGTCTAACTGTGATGCTCAATCACTAGGTGTGACTAGATACAACGAGTATGTAGTGAATAGAGGAGGAGTCAAACAAACCGGGGTACGAAAGCCAGATCACACAAGAAGATACTGGGAGCTGGTGGAGGTACAAGCCGGAGGTCAGGAGCCAGGGGGTCACGTATGGAACACAGGGAGAAAGTAGAGCCGAGGTCAGGGTAAGAGCTGGAGGTCAGGAGCCAGGAGGTCACGTATCGAACATAGGGAGAAAGTGGAGCCGAGGTCAGAGTAAGAGCCAGAGGTCAGGAGCCAGGAGGTCACGTATCGAACACAGGGAGAAAGCAGAGACGAGGTGAGGGTACAAGCCGGAGGTCTGGAGCGAGGAGATAATGTCAGAGTCAGGGGAACGGGTGGAGAAGGGTAACTAAGGTCCAGGGTCAAGAGACAAGATCTGAACAGTACACTTACAAGAGCTGGAAGCACTTACTGTGGAACAAGAACTACGACTGGGGGCATTCTGGGTGAGGTTGCTCCTTAATAAACCTGTAAACAGACCCCTCACAGCACCAACGCAGGACAATCCGACCACCGGAGCTCCATAGAACAACAGAGCACGAGAGCAGAGCTCTGCAAATCAGAACCATGACACAAACAACCTTTTTATCTGATTTTTATCCAATTTCTGGTTTTTGGTCCAAATGGGTCCATAAAAAAAAAAAATGAACAGCAGACGTTTTTCACTGACTGGGTGATGGGGAAACATGGGAAACCGAAATAATTTGTTTCTCATATGAAAAATACAGAGGACACACGGATAGTAAAAACAGAGGCACAAACCAAAAATGGATGAAAATCGGCTCCAGCGCAGTGATGAAAATCTGTCCACTGTTTTGTTTTGGAGTAAGAAAAAAACTGTGCCTACAAAGAGCTATTTTTTTGGGTCCCAACAGCAGAACAATCTGTGAAAACTTATTTGAAGATGTTGTTTGTGGATAACCGGTTTCTTGGTTACATCTGGTTCTTGGTAAACTTGGAATCAAGGTGTCATTTTACACGTTTTTTTGTGAAAATCACTGGCAAATATGACTGCAAAGTGTGAACACACCGCCTTGGTACAAAACAGACACTTTTCCCATCCCAGTTTCATTAAATGGCTGATGGCTGTATCCCTTTAAGGGGATTTATTCTGTGACATATCATATAATTTGCAGAATTTTCCGTTCCTCGATGTCTGTGCAGCCTCTGAATTTACATCACTTACCACTAATGAACATGACAGACTAATCCGATCAGTGTGGTCTGACAGATTCTGGATTTTATCCGCTAAGTCTATTAACTATTGCAGTAATTACACTCAGACATCAGAGTCGGTGCAGGAAAAGTCAGGATTCTGTTGACGAAACTCAGAAGTGTTAATGAGCACAGATCAGCACTGCACCTTTAAATGAGGATGGAGCCACTGAAAAGAGATTATACCGGGCACTTATTTCTCCCATAAATATTAGAGACCTGTGGGCCTAAAAATAGCAATTTCTACCAGCTCCCCCATATACAGGAGCACTGGGCCAAGCACTGTTGTGTTGTCCATGACTCCTCTGTCCCCACCAGACTCTTCTGCTTCCTCCAGACCCTTCTGCCACCTCCAAACTCTGTCTGCCCTGCAGACTCGTCTGTCTGCCCTCTGGACTCCTCAGTTCCTCCTCCAGACTTCTCTGTCCCCTCCAGATTCATCTATTCGCCCTCCAGACTCTTCTGTTCGCCCTCTGGACTCCTCAGTCCCTCCTCAAGACTTTTCTGTCCCTCCAGATTCATCTTTCCGCTCTCCAGACTCATTTGTCCACCCTCCAGGTTTCTTCAAATTCCTCTGTTTGCCCACCAGACTCATCTGCCTAATCTCCAGATTCAAATCAAAAAAGGTCCGTGGAGCCTCTGTTAGGAGTCTCGACACAGAAAATAGCCAGATATCCCTCCGGGAAGGACCTAGCCAAGGGGTGGCTCTTTTTAGGAGACCGCCACAACCATCATATTAAGTGGCCCTTTAAGTCAACATCCAACTCTTTGACAAGTTTAAAGATATGACAAGGGAATTACCAAGGCCAGGTATCCATCCACAGACAGCTGTTTCGGGGTATTGCCCCTCATCAGAGCTGATCTCCAGGTTCATCAGTCAAGACTCCAGATTCAAGACTCCAGATTCAAGGCTCCAGATTCAAGGCTCCAGATTCAAGACTCCTCTGTCCCCTCCAGACTCAGCTGTTTCCTCCAGACTTCTCTGTTCACTTCAGGTGCCTTTGTTCCTTCCAGATTTCTCTATCCGCCTTCCAGACTCCTCTGTCCCCTCCAGACTCATCTGCTTCCTCCAGATTCCTTTGTCCCCTCCAGACTCCTCTATTCCCTCCAGGCTCCTCTGTTCCTTCCAGATTTCTCTATCAGCTCTCCAGACTCCTCTGTCCCCTCCAGACTCATATGCTTCCTCCAGACTCCTTTGGCCCCTCCAGACTCCACTGCTCCCTACAGGCTACTTTGTTCCTTCCAGATTTCTCTATCCGCCTTCCAAACTCATCTGTCCGCCCTCCAGAGTCCTCTGTTCCCTCCAGGCTCCTTTGTTCCTTCCAGATTTATCTATCCGTCCTCCAGACTCCTCTGTCCCCTCCAGACTCCTCTGCTTCCTCCAGACTCCTCTGTCCCCTCCAGACTCCTCTGCTTCCTCCAGACTCCTCTGTCCCCTCCAGACTCCTCTGCTTCCTCCAGACTGCTCTGTCCCCTCCAGACTCATCTGTCCCCTCCAGACTCATCTGCTTCCTCCAGACTCCTCTGTCCCCTTCAGACTCCTCTGCTTCCTCCATACTCCTCTGCTTCCTCCAGACTACTTTGGCCCCTCCAGACTCCTCTGTCCCCTCCAGACTCCTCTGTCCCCTCCAGACTCCTCTGCTTCCTCCATACTCCTCTGCTTCCTCCAGACTCCTCTGTCCCCTCCCGACTCCTCTGTCCCCTCCAGACTCCTCTGCTTCCTCCAGACTCCTCTGCTTCCTCCAGACTCCTCTGTCCCCCCCAGACTCCTCTGTCCCCCCCAGACTCCTCTGCTTCCTCCAGACTCCTCTGCTTCCTCCAGACTCCTCTGTCCCCTCCAGACTCCTCTGTCCCCTCCAGACTCCTCTGCTTCCTCCAGACTCCTCTGCTTCCTCCAGACTCCTCTGTCCCCTCCAGACTCCTCTGTCCCCTCCAGACTCCTCTGCTTCCTCCAGACTCCTCTGTCCCCTCCAGACTCCTCTGTCCCCTCCAGACTCCTCTGCTTCCTCCAGACTCCTCTGCTTCCTCCAGACTCCTCTGTCCCCTCCAGACTCCTCTGTCCCCTCCAGACTCCTCTGCTTCCTCCAGACTCCTCTGTTCCCTCCAGACTCATATGCTTCCTCCAGACTCCTTTGGCCCCTCCAGACTCCACTGCTCCCTACAGGCTACTTTGTTCCTTCCAGATTTCTCTATCTGCCTTCCAAACTCATCTGTCCGCCCTCCAGAGTCCTCTGTTCCCTCCAGGCTCCTTTGTTCCTTCCAGATTTATCTATCCGTCCTCCAGACTCCTCTGTCCCCTCCAGACTCATCTGCTTCCTCCAGACTCCTCTGTCCCCTCCAGACTCCTCTGTCCCCTCCAGACTCCTCTGTCCCCTCCAGACTCATCTGCTTCCTCCAGACTCCTCTGTCCCCTCCAGACTCCTCTGCTTCCTCCAGACTCCTTTGGCCCCTCCAGACTCCTCTGTCCCCTCCAGACTCCTCTGTCCCCTCCAGACTCCTCTGTCCCCTCCAGACTCCTCTGTCCTCTGCAGACTCCTCTGCTTCCTCCAGACTCCTCTGCTTCCTCCCGACTCCTCTGTCCCCTCCCGACTCCTCTGTCCCCTCCAGACTCCTCTGCTTCCTCCAGACTCCTCTGCTTCCTCCAGACTCCTCTGTCCCCCCCAGACTCCTCTGCTTCCTCCAGACTCCTCTGCTTCCTCCAGACTCTTCTGTCCCCTCCAGACTCCTCTGTCCCCTCCAGACTCCTCTGTCCCCTCCAGACTCCTCTGCTTCCTCCAGACTCCTCTGCTTCCTCCAGACTCCTCTGTCCCCTCCAGACTCCTCTGTCCCCTCCAGACTCCTCTGCTTCCTCCAGACTCCTCTGTTCCCTCCAGACTCCTCTGTCCCCTCCAGACTCCTCTGTCCCCTCCAGACTCCTCTGCTTCCTCCAGACTCCTCCAGACTCCTCTGTCCCCTCCAGACTCCTTTGTCCCCTCCAGACTCCTCTGCTTCCTCCAGACTCCTCTGTTCCCTCCAGACTCCTCTGTCCCCTCCAGACTCCTCTGTCCCCTCCAGACTCCTCTGCTTCCTCCAGACTCTTCAGTCCCTCCTCCAATCTCCTCTGTTCCCTCCATTTAGATGGTCCAATCTAGGCTCAGTAGCGAGCACCCTTCAACTATACACAAGTTAATCAATGATTATTTATGGCTCTGTTTCTAGAGACTGACAGTCTGATTGTACTGAGAAGAACTATTGTCAAGGGACGGTTCTATATCCTTACAGCAACAAGCTATCGGCAGCACATTTCCTTTGTATATGGTGCAATGTGCTGCCGACTGTGATGATTTTTATAGATACATTAGATACATAAACAATGACAGGTGAGCGTTTGCTCGTTAACATTGTATGAACACTCATTTACCAATTATTGGTCCATGTAAAGGGGCTTATTCCTTGTGTTTCCGTCCATCTTGATTATCATGATCTCTGCTTATTGCCAGTAAATAAGTACATATTTTGCCTTCTGCCGATGCCCCCCTGTGCTCGGTGTAAGCCCTTGGACATTGGTTGACCTGACTTACTTCTTCACATTTCAAGGTGCCAAGAACCAGCAGGTAACTTCCATGTTGGATTTTTTTCTGTTGTTTCCAGTCACACCTCTGTTGGACAACTATTGATGGAACCTGCTAGAAATCATTGTCGTCTGTAGGTGATGTATGTCCATTTCTAAGATCTGGAAATGTGCAGTGGCTACCAGAGATGAGCCGCCAGTGTTTGCAGTGTTTTGGATGGTGCGTATTTCAGCTGCGTCCAAAACGCTGCGTTGTACAGTACAAGCACAGTGAATGGATTTCTAGAAATCCCGTGCCCACTGTGCTTGTTTTTTCTGCAGGAAACACTGACCTGCAGTGCGGCTTTCCAGACTGCAGCGTGTCAGTTGTTTGCTGCGGATTCGCATGTGTCCTCCGTAGGGAGAACACATGTGAGACACCACAGCGCATGAACCCTGATTGTGGGTACGAGCAGCTGCGGTCTCCTGCGGAGGAGACTCACGGCCCCGCAGGTCAGAACCCGCTGCATCCAAGACAAAGTGAGTCCTGATCGTGGGCACATACCCTAATAATAAAAAATATACCTACCTGTTCTGCCAGTGTTTCTTGCTCTATATGGCCAAGTCTGGAAGATCTGGGCTGAAAACTGAAAGCAAAAACTGATCCAAGGTGAGCAAAGGGCTGGGGGGGCCACGGGTGTGGAGTGTACGGGACTAGGATAGGAAAGGGTCAGGCTTAGCACGGGTGAAAATTATGTGTTTTATCATTTTGTAACCACTCCCTAGCACCCTATGTATTATGCTTTGGGGTCTGGACGCGTCTGAGCAGGGCAGATCAAAGTATTGTAGTGCGCCTGCGCAGGACCTCAATGCCGGCGAGTGTGGATGACGTAGGATGCGTCATTTAGCCAGGCTTCAGAAGAAGGAGGTCAAAGATGGCCGAAAGAGGAGGCGCCGCACCCGGAGAACGGAGACACCCATTTGACCAGTCTGCACCGCACCGACCATTTAGGTGAGTATTATAAAGTGATTTTTACGCTCTACACAGCGGCCTGGGCTCTTATATACAGTATGTTAGAATATTGTATATAAGAGCCCACTGGTGGTGCCGCAGCTTATAGGCTCCAAATCTGGTGACAGGTTCCCTTTAATAATATTTCACTGGATTCGCAGAAGAATTTTTATTTTCTGTTAATTGGATTGATATTGTCTGATTTCTGTCCAATTTTATCCATGTATATTTTGGAAAATTAAATGACTATGTCAAGTGATTTCGTTACCTTGCGCGCCTTTTTTGTTTCTTTGTTTTTTTGGAATCCACAAGGCTTTATAAAGCCTCCATTGTGTAGTGTAACCATGTACATGTGCGATTTATCTAAGGAAGGAGATGCGATCTCTGAAACACGTAACCATCACGTTTAACCATCACTGCTGACCATCTTCTTACGACAGCGCCGGAGTCCACTTCTATTGAATTTCTGACATTTCCATTTATTTTACTTATTGTTTTTTTAAATGTTATTGACCCCCCCCACCCTCCTCCCCCTTCCCGGCATTGACATTGTCTGCAGTCTTCCGTAATCAGCCGTCCAATCATTGAGCCATTCTCCTGTGATGATAAAATGATCCGCCGCCTCGTTTCAGTCTCCGCTGGACGCGGGATATTCGACTGATTGAGTCAATTTCCTGCATTAGCCGTAAGATAACTTATCTGAGTGAAGTCATTTTCCTGGTGGCGAGTGATTGCCTCGGATATGATGAGGGTCCTGAAAACTCAATAATCACCTGCGGTGGTGGGAGGGGGTGGGGGTGGGGGGACAAATAGCAAATAATGGCATTTAAAGGCACCAAATGGAGCAGAGAGATGCCTAGGACAAAAGCATATGTGCAGGTGAGATTGCATATCCATAGAAATTAACGGGAATACGGATCTGTAATGATTTTATATATATATATATATATGTATATATATATATACTACAGACCAAAAGTTTGGACACACCTTCTCATTCAAAGAGTTTTCCTTATTTTCATGACTCTGAAAATTGTAGATTCACATTGAGGGCATCAAAACTATGAATTAACACATGTGGAATGAAATAGTTAACAAAAAAGTGTGAAACAACTGAAAATGTCTTATATTCTAGGTTCTTCAACGTAGCCACCTTTTTCTTTGATTACTGCTTACTGTAGCCAGGGACAGATCAAAGTGCGCTTGCGCAAGACCGCAATGCCGGCCTGTGTGGATGACATAGGACACGTCATCCATACTGAGCTGAATAGAAAAAGGATGGTGATCGCCGCAGAGAGCAGTGACACCCAAACTGGAGAGCAGTGACACCCAAACAGGAGAGCAGTGACACCCAAATAGGAGAGCAGTGACACCCAAATAGGAGAGCAGTGACACCCAAACAGGAGAGCAGTGACACCCAAACAGGAGAGCAGTGACACCCAAATAGGAGAGCAGTGACACCCAAACAGGAGAGCAGTGACACCCAAATAGGAGAGCAGTGACACCCAAATAGGAGAGCAGTGACACCCAAACAGGAGAGCAGTGACACCCAAATAGGAGAGCAGTGACACCCAAATAGGAGAGCAGTGACACCCAAACAGGAGAGCAGTGACACCCAAACAGGAGAGCAGTGACACCCAAATAGGAGAGCAGTGACACCCAAACAGGAGAGCAGTGACACCCAAATAGGAGAGCAGTGACACCCAAATAGGAGAGCAGTGACACCCAAACAGGAGAGCAGTGACACCCAAATAGGAGAGCAGTGACACCCAAATAGGAGAGCAGTGACACCCAAACAGGAGAGCAGTGACACCCAAATAGGAGAGCAGTGACATCCAAACAGGAGAGCAGTGACACCCATCGGACCGGAGTATAATAAAAGTGTTTTTACATTCTAAACAGCGGCCTGGGCTCTTATACATAGTATTCTAGAATGCTGTATATAAGGTGTCACTGGTGGTGGCCACAGCTCATAGTCGCCAAATCTGGTGACAGGTTCCCTTTTAACATTTTACAATTAATACATTTAGACAGATTATGGTGTAAAATACATAGCATACAATAAAATACAGTAAATTCCAAGGGAAAGGAATAAATTTCAGCCTACCATAGCAATGTGATCCCAACCATCTAGGGTGCACGGATGAAGAACAGGGGCGGTCCACACATGCAGAATTCAGTCTAAATAAGAGTAAGTGGTAATCCAGCACCGGTAGTCCAGTCTCTCAATTTTCACTGAAGACTGGACTACGGGTGCTGGATTACCACTAACTCTTATTTAGAATAAAATACAGTAAAACACTTAAAACTGCTGTTCACTAGAGGGCGCCGACCGCTGCACTGCTCTGGCTCTGCTTCATCACCAGCCGTACTCTCCAGCAGCAGCACCTAGACATTTAAAGAATATATGCACATCGTAGGAGTGGGGTGATCCGACCACCTCCTACAACACCCCATATAGAAAATCACAGTCTCCTACGAAGCCCAGCCTGTGGCTACACTTCACAGTATGGAGGAGGTGATGGGGCCTGGTTTTGGACTCTGGCTGCCATGGCAACACAACTTGCTCCATTAGGTTATACAGGCCTTGGTGTGTGAAGGGGTTATCTACTAATATCGATGTTGACTTTGCACTAATCTGCACCAATTTACAGTACAATTCTTCATAAATAATATTTATTCATTTATATAGCACCATTAATTCCATAGCACATTACATACGTCAGCAACACTGTCCCCATTGGGGCTCACAAACTAAATTTCCCATCAGTCTTTGGAGTGGGGGAGGAAACAGGAGAACTTGAAGGAAACCCACGCAACCACGGGGAGAACATACAATCTCCCTGACCCCAGTGCTGCAAGACTGCAGTGCTAACCACTGAGCCACGGTGCCGCCCACAAATACATGTTATCTTGCTATCCCATACACTTTAGATATCTGTCTGCCTTTCTCTCTTTGAGAGAATCTCCTCAAGACTCTTCCGGTAGCGGCTTATCTCATGGAGAACCATAAGATCGGTAGTCTGAAATCAGACATGCTGGGTCCTTCTCTCCCCTCACATCTTATAATAGAGGAGAGGAAAGAGGCCTTCATACACATTGGTGAGTGTATAGAGGCTGTAAAGGGGTTGTTCACACTTAGGGTTCAAGTCTGCAGTCATTCTGTGCTTCAGGCTTGTGAATCCTCACAGTGCGCACACTGTATGCTGTCAGGATTTTCCAGCGTTGGTGTCGGGAGCGGACAGGCACTTGACCTTATTAAATTTAAGTGAATTAAGCAAGTCTGGAAACTTCTGATTGGAATGTCTGGCTGGAAATACGCAAATCACATATTTGTGGTCACATGACCGGCGGCAAAAAAAAAAAAAATCCTCGCAGTGCGCACGCACTATGCACACTGTAAGGATTCATATGTCCTCATTAACATACAGTGACTGCAGACTTGAGCCCTAAGCCTGGACAACCACTTTAAATGCTAAAATCAACTATATACCCCTAAAACACCACATTAGGAGACCCTCAGGAATACTGGTTGCCATGCGCAATAACCCCACTCTTCTGTATTAACACCTCACCTTAGTATCACATACCCTAAAATGGATCCCTGAGGTAATGCATCTATTCCCGAAATGTCTGTCAGACCCTGACGCTCATGAAATGACCACATCATGAAGTCACCGAAGCATTCAATATCTCCGGTCCCTGGTGTCTAGAGGTCGTCAGCAATTCATTTACCGAAAGTTCATTCAGGCCTTTAACCCCGTTAGTCTTAAAAGGCGAATCCCCAAAAAAGACACCAAGATCTGATGAAGTTCATGTGAACGATTCATTATTGTATTTGCACTTTTTTTTTGCTTTGTCTTTAAAGTTTTTTGCCTGTTTTTCTCCTTTTTATTTCTTCTTTTCTTAAACTGTATTTTCACCTGGTTTTTTTTTTTTGACACTTCGTCATTCTGGGTTCGGTTTAAGGTACCAGATGTTTTCAGATGATTCATCAATTTTGACTTTTTAGAAAGCTGCAAAAATTATACGCAAATGTAGGTCAGTTCCCTCTTGGAGTGACCGATTAAGAATTTTATGCAAATTTTACCGCATTTTTGTGACGTTTTTTCTCTACAAAATTGGAAAATGGGTTTAAAAAAAAAAGAAATTGCATTTTGGATTTTGAGCAAAATTCCTGGAATTTTACAAAATTTGGCTTAAAAAAATAATCAACAAAGATCACAAGATAAAAAAAGAGAAAATGAAAAAAAGTCTTAAAAAAAAAAGTGCAAATGATATAGTAAAGAATGAGGAGCAAATGCCGCTGCGAGGGCAGAGGTGTCACTATGCTGCCCATACGTTTTGTGCGTATATCATGATAATAGGATGATGATGAGCAGGAACCTTTTTAGGTTCATACTAAATTTGCCCCGGCTCCTCTCCCTCGGGCACAATTGGCTGTATATAATTGCTGTCTTCTTATGTGGCCGCCAAAACTGATGCACGGCAGGATTGCAGCAGATTTCTGTAAATTTGCACCAGTTTATGGTACAATAGATGTGGATGTGCTTACTATGAGATTGTTGGGGGGCTGGATTTGTAAAAAATAGTAACACTCATTACTGCTCACCTACCAGGACCAACCGGGATGCAGGTGCTTCACGTCATTGGTCTGTGCTGGCATAGCAAGTGTAAAATATCACTGTTTGAGGAATCAGGGTTCCTAATATGTCCCTCAAGCTCGGGGACCCTATGCTATCCCTATTATCAGGGATACTCCTGATGGTGGAGAGGCCTGAGTCTCCTCCCTGGTCTGGCTCCAGACCAATCCTGATTTAATTCCCCCTTACTCCCAGGGAGGGAAGGAACAGGAGGGTAATGAAAACCACAGATAAAGACAGACAAGGGAAAACCAAAACTCTGTGTCACACACACACACACACACACACACACACACACACGATAAAACAATAATAGATTCAGGAGGAAAACAAGAGCAGGAAGGAAGTACAAAACAACAGGGGTAAACTCCACAATTGCACCAAGGCATGAGCACCAATAAACAACTTTCAACAGCGAGTCTGGGACACCACACCTCACCAACACAGAATAAACTATAGCCGGCATGGGTAGAAGGATTCCACCAGTATAAATAGGAGGGGAGCAGAAGTGATAGGCCTTCCACAACATGTGATTAAAGGAGCAAGAACACCAGCCGAGATTAAAGGCCGCTTTACACACTACGATATATCGAACGATATGCCGTCGGGGTCACGTCGTTAGTGACGCACATCCGGCATCGTTTGACATATCATAGCGTGTGACAGCTACGAGCGACTGTGAACGAGCAAAAATACTCACCTTATCGTTGCTCGTTGTCGCTCATTTT